>NC_047022.1:18839963-19139963 GCF_902652985.1 Pecten maximus | reverse complement strand
CATTGGGAACTGTAGACAGCGGAAAATACCATCAACATTGGACTGACCGTGGAGAACTCCCCATCAACATTAGGACTTGACAGTGGAACTACCCGTCAACATTGGGACTTGACAGTGGAACTACCCATCAATATTGGGACTCGAACAGTGGAACTACCCATCAACATTGGGACTTGACAGTGGAACTACCCATCAACATTGGGACTTGACAGTGGAACTACCCATCAACATTGGGACTCGACAGTGGAACTCCCCATCAACATTAGGACTTGACAGTGGAACTACCCGTCAACATTGGGACTTGACAGTGGAACTACCCATCAATATTGGGACTCGAACAGTGGAACTACCCATCAACATTGGGACTTGACAGTGGAACTACCCATCAACATTGGGACTTGACAGTGGAACTACCCATCAACATTGGGACTCGACAGTGGAACTCCCCATCAACATTGGGACTCTATAGCGGAACTACCCATCAACATTGGGACTCTACAGCGGAACTCCCCATCAAGATTGGGAATTCGACAGCAGAACTACCCATCAACATTGGGACTCGACAGGCCCATCAACATTGGGACTCAAAAGTGGTACGCAAAAGATTTGAGGCCATTCTCTACAACTAATGGGACTTAGCTTGACAGTGACATTTCACTTAATATTGTGATATTGCCACTTCATAATGCCTGTCACTAGAAGGACTCTACAGCAGAACTCGAAAGATGTAAGGTCATACTCTACAATGTCGTTCAGAGTGATGCCTGTCACTAGCTATAGTGGGACTCGACAGCAGAACTCGAAAGATGTAAGGTCATACTCTACAATGTCCGTTCAGGGCAACATTCACATTATCACTTCATAATGCCTGTCACTAGAGGGACTTGACAGTGGAATTCAAAAGAACAATGTCTGTTCAGGGTGACATTTATATTTTACCACACTAGTACCTGTCACTAGTGGGACTAGAGAGGGATGTTCTGTGAGAAAGTTGATCGGGACATGATATATTCTGGACCTATACAGAATATATCCTCTGTGTCAGATCTATTTGGACAAGACTCTGTACTGCACTTATTCTACCCGTAAAAGTCTAGAGAGGTAATACCTAAAGAGGTTATTCCCAGGGAATAATTCTGGGACAAATGCACAGGAGTAAAATTTTCAATAGATTTTTTTTAGAAAAATTTTCCTATAAGTTTGTTTTATACATCTGTCAATTCAACCCTGCAGACATTCTGTGATGTGTGTTTTGTTTTGATAAGATTGTATAAATAGATCCAGATTTTAAAGATGTTATCTATTCTTATCAACCGTGCTACACTAATACAACTGTTGTGATTTATTTACCTTCACAGATATCACAGTAGGAGCGCATGTGCTTGCGGTCACCATGGTGTTGGGATGGTGGTGGTTCCTCATAATCCATCGCCTGCATGGGGCAGTCGTCTGTGTCGTGTTCATCAAACACGTCACAAATATCACAGAACAGACGCGGAGGCGCCTTCGCTTTTGGAGTTCTGCAAAATAAAAATGACATTGAGATACTACATTTTGTGGAAATAGAGATAGTTGGGTTAATAGTAACAAAAGATATCAATAGTTTTATAGAATATTGACACACACATGTTGCAATTATTCCTTATTGAGTTAAAATATATTCAAGTACTACTGAAATAAAGGAGATCACAATATATAACTGAAAACTACCCATATTCTTTAAATTCTGCGGATAACACCAAATTTTTCATTCAAATCATCTAATTTGGATTTCTTTGACTTTGAATCCGAGTCAGATTATTAGTTCAAGTTAAAGTCAGAAAGGCAGTCTACTCACACTTCCATGGAGTCGTTACTGTTGCCATTGGTTACAGCACCAACTTCCATGGCTTCAAGACGAATTTTCAGTTCTGAATTCTTCTTCTGTAGATCCACAATGACAGAGTTGAGGAAATCCACCTATCAGACAAGACAATGGTAATTTATATGTTAAGCATATACTTGCCGACTTTCACTAGCCTGAGCTATGGTTCCATGATGCTTCGGAGAACAATAGAAAATGTATCTCCTCATTAGTTGTTCAGGCCAGTGCATTGTGAACAGCATTTTGGTGTTTGTTGTTGCCACCTGGGGGTGGGTCATTGGAAAAATGTCCTTCCTTATTGATTTGACAAAAGCAATAACTTATTTTCAATTTCATCTTTCTGAAATTTTGTCACAAGTGTGACAGTTGGAGACTTTTTAGAATATTTCGCCCCCTTCGGGGTGAGACAGGGTGATTTCAACCCAAGGAGGAAGGCTCTTACAGTAAATTGACAAATGTGAGTGTTGAGACCCCCTTAATTGTCTCAATCCAAAATAGATTTCTGATTACTTTTCTCCTATGTATGTGATATTAACCTTAAATCAATGTAAGACAATACTGATTTAAAAGTGGACTTGATATCATTGTACGGTTACCATGATGTCATATAATTGTTGTGAAAAAGAAATTTTTCCTCTCTCGATCCTAAGAAATCACACATTATAGATGTGGATTCACCTGTCCAGAGTAAGAGAAAGGAAGACTCCCTCCTTCAAACTTACCTGTCCCTCCACAGCTGCTTTCTCTTCCTGGAGCTTTGCAGTAAGGGCATCACCTGTAAAAAATTCATAATATGTTGAATATTCACCACTGATAGAAGTATGATGCAAAAAACATCAAGTTTCAATTTTTTTTTCCTCAAAATTAATTTGACATGATATAGCTTGTACCATTTTCACTTCTTAGCTGGCTAGCACTGTTTTTGAAATCATCGCTTTTTACAGGTTTTGACTTTTTCTAATTTCTGTGTTTTGAACTCCTAGTAACCTCTACAATGTAGACCTTGGAATGAGTAATTTAGCTTATGAACTTTGACCTATTGGTGACATTTTGACTGTTATCGATATCTAACCTACAGTTGTATGTGACTGCTAAACTGTCGACCTTTAAATTGCTTATGTCACGCAGTCTCTAATTTCTGAACTACTTGTAACCTCCAAAACTGTCACCCCTGGACAATGATCTTTGAACATGACAAAGTAGCTTTTGGACTCCGCAAGTGACCTTTCACCTACCTTGACCTTTACACTGTTAAACAGACATCTAACCTACCTGTGACTGCCACACTGTTGGCCTTGGCCTGTGCCACTGCATTCTTTGCCTCGGAGGCTGCTATTTAGCCTCTGCCTTAGCATCCTTAACAGCTTGCTCCAAACTCTTGACAACGTTTCGCAGCTCCAACCTCTCTTCCTCCAGGGCCGACACTGATGACCGGTACACTTCCAGCGATGAATTCTCATTCTTAAGGTTTGCAATCTATTCAAACCCAATAAAAGTTTTACAATAGTTACTTCCATCTATTGGAATATATACAAAAAAAAAATTTGTGAAGGTGTACATAACATTATATTCAGTTTGTTTATTTGCTGAATCTATCACCTTATGATTGTCTAGTGTCATTTTGAGGTGGAAGACTCCTTATATTAGCTTATAGCTACCTATAACAAGGCATCATATGGCAGGTCCATTAGCGTATGCTGAAGAAACTGGGGTTAAGTGTCTTGCTTAAAGGCAGCACAGGATAGTACACAATCTTAGCTACTATGTGAAACAAAAACTGCCCAATGTAGGGATTGAACCATACACCCTTGGGCTGAGCTTTGACAAAGACTTTCAAGGCCTGCATTAATATCTGCAGGCCCATAAAGATACATGCCTGAAATATTACAATATCTACCTAAATGAATAGGCCCTTGATTTACACAGGATGGTCAGATGCTCTTCTGACAGAGCTATCTCGGCCACTTTTGTGTTCAGACCACTTATATAATAAGTTGTCAACATAAGATACCCAAATGAACCAAATTCAAAATTACTGTAATGTGATTGGCTGAAAACTGAGACAAGATAAATCAAAGAACTGTTCTAAGGATATCAGGTGAGGTACATTTCACTAAATTTCACAATTTTCAATATTGAATTTTCAAAAGAAGTCACCTGTTTCTGATAAGTTTCAACTTCTTCACTCTTCTGTTGTAACAGCTGTGAAGAGTTATCGAGCTCCGTCTGTAGGCTTGTTTTGGCAGCATCATGTTTCTCCAGCTCTTTACTAAATCTGTAGACATACGAACACAATAAAATCAGGGTTACCTCAAATAGAACAGAAATTAAATAATCCCTCATTAATTATATGACATTAATTTCTTTAGTTCTGCTTACTTTTCATTGTTGTTTCCTAAACTTTATTTTATAATACAATAAATTTAAATATGGAATTTCCAGCCAAACAATTGATATTTGATTAAAAAAAAATTTAAAAAAATTACAGAGCAGTATTTTTTTTTTTTTTTTTTTTTATATTTTGGTAACTAAAAAGGTTTGATCAAAATCTTTTTAAAAATGAAATGGCTATATATAGAGTGATGACAAAGACTTTCTAAAAATAGTCACTATGGACCTTGAACTTGGTTTCCTTGAAACACAAACTTGTTCACAGTACTTGAACGATCTATGAAGTTTGATAAAAATTCTTTTAGAAATGAAGTATAGCTAAAGTGATAACAAAGAATGGACATATACGGTATGTAAGAATGAATCTTATATCCTCTCTACAACATCGCTGTGAGGGAGTCACTGACAATCACATGTACGAAGGATTGTTAAAACTCAGCAGGATACCTATGTATACATAAAACAAAGAGCAGAGGGTGGCTTCATTTTATTATTATTATTTTTTTTATGAATTCTGTAAATATGGTGCTAATACTACTACTGTATACTATATTGCACTCAAGAGAACTTTAAATACATGCCTTGTTATGCCACATGACACCTTATAGATGGGCCCTTGAAAGGGTTTTGGCATCAGAGGTACAGTTTTAGGAGTAAATAGAAATTATCTATGATTATGTAATAGTTCAATGCATTACTTTAATATGATGATTTTCAAATATTTTGTTTTGATATGCATAAATATTTCTAAATTAAAAGTGATAAAATGCCTCATCAACATATTTTATGTGTGTTTTAATTCATACTGTTATATACATTAATGTATACTGGCAATATATATTTGTGAACCATATTAAAACGTTTCATTTCAGAAATAATTAACCTTAAATATTTTTTGTGCTACGAGTAATCTCAACATTTTACATAATAATTAAGAGAAATTAATCATAAATTAATAAAAGACACCACAGCAAATTAACATGCATATAAGGTATACAGTAACTTAATACATGATAATAGGAAATGGAAACTGCTGGATTATAAAACAACAAAAGTTTAAAACTAATATCTAAAATATTTCCCTTATATTGATTTAGTTGTTACAATCTATTATACCTGTCGTAGCATCTGGACGATCAAGTTGGTGAAACTTGATGATAAGCATTATCCAACAGTTCTTTCTGAAAATTTTTTTTTTCTTTTTTGAAAAATAAATTGAAATCTAGAGTTTTACCTACAAACCATTATTTTGGACGGCAGGTTTAATTCTGATTTTCATTTTTCAATCCAAAAAGGTACAATATTTACATTGTCATAATGTTATCAATGTCAGGGTACTACAAATGAATTACAATTTTATGTTATAATTAAATTTGTATTAAACAGATCAAAACATGATTGCATAGCTTGTGACTTGTGTTGAAAACAAGCATTTTGTATTTTACCTCCGCATTGGAAGGAAATATATAAATAACATCAAAACTAAAAGAAAAATCTGCCATGCAATACAGGGATCTGGCTAAATCATAATTTGGAAAGAAAATACATTTCTGAGTTAGTTTGTGTATGGAATGAATATTAATTTACATAAAAACTCTACGAGTAGGAATGGCAAGATGGAAAATCCATAAAGTAATTTAAGATATAAGTTTTATTTCCTTAAAGAATTGAGCAATTTAAAATAAGACATGCTGAAAACAAAAGAAATTATTAACTACAGCACTGATGCATAAATGATAAACAAAATGATTCTTTTCTTGAAAATAATGAACAAAAAGTGACGCAGGCAGAGAAACAATCATACAACATGTAAGGTGATCGTGTCTTACCGGCAATGGTAGGGAGAGATGATGATCCGAGAAAATAGAACAAACAAAAAAACAATGATCAATACAGTGAAACACTACACATACACCGTACAGTTATAATACTGTGTGCTCAACACAATAATCTGTGGAATTTGTCAGCAATATTGAAAGCTCCAGATACAAACATCTTAGACATTCAAGGCCTACATTTTCACGTGTCTCCTGATCAGGGCCCCTATACTGTCTCATAAGCCTGTGTTTGAACTATAACTGCTGATTCAACATACAAGTTATAATACTGTGTGCTCAACACATAAATCTGTGGAATTTTTTAGCCACATTTAGCTCCTGATATATTCATCATTGAAATCTCAGACATGTTTCTCCTCAGAAGCCTTGTATTGTCTTATAAACATGTGTCTGAGCTATAACTGCTGATTCAACATCAAATAGCTAATGTCTATTTATTTATATGTACATTGTTCCCTAAGCATCCTTAGATTAAATGCTGATTTGAACAGACTGGACAGAAATGAAGTCCTTGTATTTATTAGAAAGTAGATGATTTGATCATATGAGCCGACTTCCATGTGAACTATGATTATATAACTAAATCCCTCATGCCTGAGATCTCAAGAGTAATGCTTTAAAGAAGATCATTAAACAGAAGTGTAATTTTAAAACTTACCAATATTGATTTCAAAGTAGCTATTTTACAATATCCAGTAACATTTGCTATCAGAGTTGTGATTGGTCAGATTTTAATGTCTATCAATGTTGTGATTGGTCAGATTTTAATGTCTATCAGTGCTGTGATTGGCTAGATTTTACTGTCAACCATTGTAGTGATTGGTCAGATTTTAATGTCTATCAGTGCTGTGATTGGCTAGATTTTACTGTCTACCATTGTAGTGATTGGTCAGATTTTAATGTCCATCAGTGTTGTGATTGATCAGATTTTAATGTCAGCATGTCACCAATCAGACAGCTACTACCAAGCATTAGGTCCATCAAGAGGTCTCAAATGGTACAGACATGATATGTGATAAATAATGTATAGATGAGCAAAACTCTAGACCTTATTTGAAAGAAGAATACAGCAGGCTTATCAAATGTTGTAAATTCTTATAGTTCAAACTGATTTTTACAGCAATAGTGTTTTTGATGTACAGAGAATCTTTGAATTAGCTTCAACATTATTTCAAATCCAACAGTATTATGGAAGATTGATCAATTCTCAAAAACATAAATTCTGAACTGCAAAAATTTGTGTTTCTTTCCTTAAATATCATTATCTAGTTTTTGACTGTAAATTCTTTTGCCATCTATACTGGACAGTACATATATTCAACCTAAGGGATTAAATGTAGATTTTTGATAGTGCTAATGAAAATGCAATGGCATAGACAGTTTGGTATCTGTGAGCTTACACACAAATTACAGTGAGAATGATTCATACTAGTCTATGATCTACTGGATAAACAATATTGTATTTATTATGACACATTTGCCTCCGACATAAAACAGTAAACATTTTTACCCAGTACCACCAGATATCTGTACACAGATGTAGTAGTATACTGTTCCTTATACACAGAGACAAGCACTGCTGTCACTTTAACTGCCATGGACAATGAGTTCACAAGCACTGCGAGTGTAGCCTTGTTCGGACCACTTAATATACTGTTATCCAGGCAATACTGATCAGAAGTCTGTGAAATTCCCTTCAAGAGGCAGACTCAGAAAATCGACACAGAGATTATGGAAATTGTTTCTGTATAAATTAGAATGATGTTACATGTGTCTTTATTAAAGAATGCTGATACAGTTTGATCACTAAAATTTCTGTTTTACAGAATTTAGAATAGATACATCAATTAATTCTAGTAAGAAATAATAAAAAAAATTTATTCAAAGTTTGAAATTCATATACTATAGTCATTTAACTAATACTACATAACAGTAGGAATATGTTGTTAGTCAAAAAACTAAAGTCCTGATATTTTGTTAAAGTATCAAGAATCGGGTTTATCAGGACCACATACTACAATGTATATTACAGGTATATTTATTGTTATCAGTTTGCTTAAGATGAATCAAATCAATTTTAAAAACTTTTAAGTGTAGTTTCAGACTAGATTAAATGTAAATCATTAAAGGGGCATAACTCTCGAGGAATAACTGAAATACCATAAATTACATAGCATATGTGTACCTGGAGTACTTAATAGTCATATTAATCCAATTTCACAAAAAATTGGCAGAGAGAGCAAGAATTCTGGACAAACTGTCAGACGGATAAACATTCTAATAACTTGATCCAATAATCCTTTCTCTACCCCATCACCCAACGATCTTCGTAAATTTTTTGTTAAGAAGTAATCCTTGATGCTGAGTATTACAAAACTTGTTATGTTACATACTAACTAAAGAATACACAGAATTAGCATTAGTTTTTAATTAAAATGTTGTATTGTCATAAATCATATATACATAAATTATTTATCCAGTAATAAGCCAGCAGTTGGACACAACAACTAACTAATCACAGAATTAGCATTAGTTTTAATTAAAATGTTGTATTGTCATAAATCATATATACATAAATTATTTATCCAGTAATAAGCCAGCAGTTGGACACATAAATTTTGACTAGGAGAAGACGGTTGACTTATTGCAGGACAAAGAAATTTGATGGAATTTCTGCTGAACTGTGATAGAATTGGTGGGCTTATCACCAGGCTTATTGCTGTATAAATATGATATGACAACTGTTATCACACGAATCATTTATGATTGGATGGCCCCAAACATGTTTACACATCTACCTACCATTCAACATACAGTGACAGGACTGTCAGTTATGTAAAACCGTATTCTTATCAGGTGTCCTTAGGAACAAGTTTTGAGAGCAAGTGTAATTTCGGTGGATGCTTAACTCAGACTTTGAATTAATTTTTGGTACAGTACCAAGTTTGTTGAAAATGATTTCTTAAGTCTCAAAAACTTGCAACCAAAGACACCTCTACATAAAATGTGAGCAGACCCCGCTGTCACAAGTAAATACATATAGGCAGTGAGAAAAACAGAGACAAGACTGTTGTTTCTATGTAAACGCATCAAGCTTGTTCGTGGGTATAGTACAACACTACATTAGAAACAAGGGAAATTCTCGTGTGAAATTCACAGAAATACTCGTAAACAATAAATTCTCGTGTGAAATTCACAGAAAAACTCGTAAACAGGAAATTCTTGTGGGAATTCACAGAAATACTTGAAAACATGAAATTCTTGTTTGAAATTTACAGACTGAAATACTTGTAAACATGAAATTCCTGTGTGAAATTCACAGCAATACCTGTCCACAATGTATTTAAAATCACAGGAAGTCTGAATTTTGAACTCTTCCAAAAATGAAAGGCTAACAAATTTCACAAGGGAATATCCCCATGGCAACACAGAAAAACAGTCACACATTGACAGTATAGATGAATATGCACTATTAGGACGCTCTCACTTTCATTACCTTGAGAATGACTTTCTAAAACTGAAATGAATTTAAACTAGCTATCTTAAAACCAAATCATAATCATTCTTACTGCAACACATTGTCACTGCAAGTCAAGGGGACATAACTCTACAGGTTGATGTAGAATTTTTCTTAATTCATCAAAGTACTTTTTATTTTTAGTACAGGATCCAAGTTCAATATTCAATATTCAGAAATAGACAAAAAAATATTAAATGTGTTGTCACAGACAGGGACGGAGATAAACAGTTTACACAACAAAAAAGTATTTTCCTCTAAGAATTATCAGCATGTTTCTTACAACATCAAATATGA
Organism: Pecten maximus; assembly: GCF_902652985.1. Classification (NCBI taxonomy): domain Eukaryota; kingdom Metazoa; phylum Mollusca; class Bivalvia; order Pectinida; family Pectinidae; genus Pecten; species Pecten maximus. The sequence goes on along the minus strand of NC_047022.1, from coordinate 19,130,056 downwards.
CTACGAGAATGCTACAAAAATCTAATTCACTATATATTATTATAGTAAATACTCTGAAGTGTTACTAACAATTACTTAACATCTTTCTAACATTTTACATGATGGAAGAAAAAGTAGACTTTTCATTAACACTGCATGAGGAAAAATGACCATTCATATCTTCATATCAAATTGTTCATTGCACAGAACAGAATAAATTGTCCTGAACAGATACTGGTAATCTAGCATTACCTTCAGTAATGACATAACCTGGTACTAATGTTGAATATCTCGTGTCCTATATTTTGCATACTAACTCAGTTATGAAGAATATAAAATCATGAAGTGTTATTAGGAGGTGGAGCAAACTTCCAGCTTATGGGATCGTCTTAGCAACATTTGTTGTAGATATGGAAACAAGACGATAGAATTAAAAAATTTGAGTTTGTTTTCATTTCATACATGAGACTTTAACAGTTTCTCACAAATATTTCATTTAAGCTCATCTGACGCTCACAAAAAATAGTCCTAAAATCTGTTAAATTGTACATGAAATGAAAACTTGCATAAAATCCTGTATAATAATCATCTGATTTTAAAGATAGTATAAGTATTTCATATACAAGCAACATCATGCAAGCTATAGTAATTCTAAAATAGTTCCTAAAACACAAAAGATGAAGTGAGTAGGAATTACCCTGCCGATTTTTACATGTATATTGCTGCTAATACATATCAATATAAGTAATACCATGTCTAATACTTTTTCATAATGTTTCAATCAAAATACTTCACAAGAAACACTTTCTGTAAAAAAAAATTTCCATTCTGCATGTTCTGTGAGTAAGTTTTTTGACATAATTTTTCATCCTTTACATTAATTTTTGTATTTAAGTTCAATTATATTTATTTCCCAGATTTAGTTATAGGTTCTCAGTTATTTGCATTTTCCCAATAATGAGAAAACCAGGGTTAGGATATCGAGTCCTGAGTTGATCACCTTAACGCAATGTAGCCTCACACTGGAGGTCTTTTCCTCATATTTTACATTTTTTTATGATATTTTCAATAATGACAGAAAATGGTATTAAATGAGTTTGAAAACAGCTATGATTTTTTTTTCTCCAGAGTTTGAAAATATCTATGACACTTTTTCCAGACTGATAAAAACAAACACGTCTGTGCTATATTATGGTGTGGTTAATTTAACAATGGAATGATATAGGAGGTTCGTGACGGAATCAGGGATGGTGTTCAGTGTAACCAGTAGAACTGTGGGAAGCCTACAGGGGGGGTTCATCTCAGTATAACAGTCAGATACGTACCGTGTCTGTAATGTCTCCACATCCTTGGACAGCTGCACATTCTGATCTTCAAGCTGTATATAAAACACAAATTATCCTTTATAATGATTTTACAATTTTAACATGCCATAGTGATAAACATCAGGAGCTTAGTTTAACCTGGAACATTAATAAATAAATTCATACTGTAAATTGAATAATTTCTTTTGAATCAGCACTATATTCGTAGTAAAAAAAAAAAAAGAACATTAATCTAAATTTAGCTTTATACTACACTGTTTACTTTTTCAGGGCCAGCCATACATATATTTTGTAATAAGTGTCATTATTATTTCATGAATTTGTGTCATTATACATGTACATCTAATATTATTCCTCTCCTTTTAAGTACATGCAAAGATGATTTTTCCATCTAAATGTAGCCAAACTCAGAAGCGTAAGTTACAGCATCTTCTAAACTTTTTCAAAAAAACCAAACTTTTCAATCTAAATGTAACCAAAGCCAAAAGTGTTAATTTTTGAAAACATAATACAGTGACTTGAGAACTGTTTTCTACTAGGTAAATTTCTGTTAAATGAAACCAAAGCAAGAATGTGGATTTTTGAAAATATAATACAGCATCCTGCAATCATTTCCGTTTTGAAATACAAATAGATATTTTTATGTAACTGTACCCGTTTGCGTTCTTCGGCGACCAAGTTGGAGAATTCTAGCTGTGCCTTCATAGAGTCTCTCTCTCCTTCCATGTCTTTTAGTTTCTGCTGGAGCTCCACTACCTTGTCTTTGTTTTCCTCACTGTCAACAACAAATTACCACTACATATATCTAAAACAAATTACCACTACATATCCCACAACAAACTATCACTACATATCCCACAACAAACTATCACTACATATCCCACAACAAATTACCACTACATATCCCACAACAAATTACCACTACATATCCCACAACAAACTATCACTACACATCCCACAACAAACTACCACTACATATCCCACAACAAATTACCACTACATATCCCACAACAAATTACCACTACATATCTCACAACATATTACCACTACATATCTGACAACATATTACCACTACATATCCCACAACAAACTACCACTACATATCCCACAACAAATTACCACTACATATCCCACAACAAACTACCACTTCATATCTGACAACATATTACCACTACATATCCAACAACAAATAACCACTACATATCCCACAACAAATTACCACTACATATCCCATAACAAACTACCACTACATATCCCACAACAAATTACCACTACATATCTCACAACAAACTACCACTACATATCCCACAACAAACTACCACTACATATCCCACAACATATTACCACTACATATCTCACAACAAATTACCACTACATATCCCACAACAAACTACCACTACATATCCCACAACATATTACAACTACATATCCCACAACATATTACCACTACATATCTGACAACAAACTACCACTACATATCCCACAACAAATTACCACTACATATCCCACAACAAATTACCACTACATATCCCAAAACAAATTACCACTACATATCTCACGACAAACTACCACTACATATCCCATAACAAACTACCACTACATATCCCACAACAAACTACCACTTCATATCTGACAACAAATTACCACTACATATCCCACAACAAATTACCACTACATATCCCACAACAAACTACCACTACATATCCCATAACAAACTACCACTACATATCCCACAACAAACTACCACTACATATCCCACAACAAATTACCACTACATATCCCACAACATATTACCACTACATATCTCACAACAAATTACCACTACATATCCCACAACAAATTACCACTACATATCAAACAACAAACTACCACTACATATCCCACAACATATTACCTCTACATATCCCACAACAAACTACCACTACATATCTCACAACATATTACCTCTACATATCCCACAACAAATAACCACTACATATCTCACAACAAACTACCACTACATATCTCACAACAAACTACCACTACATATCACACAACATATTACCACTACATATCTCACAACAAACTACCACTACATATCCCACAACAAATTACTACTACATATCTCACAACAAACTACCACTACATATCCCACAACAAACTACCACTACATATCCCACAACATATTACCACTACATATCTCACAACAAATTACCACTACATATCCCACAACAAACTACCACTACATATCCCACAACATATTACAACTACATATCCCACAACATATTACCACTACATATCTGACAACAAACTACCACTACATATCCCACAACAAATTACCACTACATATCCCACAACAAATTACCACTACATATCCCACAACAAACTACCACTACATATCCCACAACATATTACAACTACATATCCCACAACATATCTGACAACAAACTACCACTACATATCCCACAACAAATTACCACTACATATCCCACAACAAATTACCACTACATATCCCAAAACAAATTACCACTACATATCTCACGACAAACTACCACTACATATCCCATAACAAACTACCTCTACATATCCCACAACAAAATACCACTTCATATCTGACAACATATTACCACTACATATCCAACAACAAATAACCACTACATATCCCACAACAAATTACCACTACATATCCCACAAAAAATTACCACTACATATCCCACAACAAACTACCACTACATATCCCATAACAAACTACCACTACATATCCCACAACAAACTACCACTACATATCCCACAACAAATTACCACTACATATCCCACAACATATTACCACTACATATCTCACAACAAATTACCACTACATATCCCACAACAAATTACCACTACATATCTCACAACAAACTACCACTACATATCCCACAACATATTACCTCTACATATCCCACAACAAACTACCACTACATATCCCACAACATATTACCTCTACATATCCCACAACAAATAACCACTACATATCTCACAACAAACTACCACTACATATCTGACAACAAACTACCACTACATATCACACAACATATTACCACTACATATCTCACAACAAACTACCACTACATATCCCACAACAAATTACCACTACATATCTCACAACAAACTACCACTACATATCCCACAACAAACTACCACTACATATCCCACAACATATTACCACTACATATCTCACAACAAATTACCACTACATATCCCACAACAAACTACCACTACATATCCCACAACATATTACAACTACATATCCCACAACATATTACCACTACATATCTGACAACAAACTACCACTACATATCCCACAACAAATTACCACTACATATCCCACAACAAATTACCACTACATATCCCAAAACAAATTACCACTACATATCTCACGACAAACTACCACTACATATCCCATAACAAACTACCACTACATATCCCACAACAAACTACCACTTCATATCTGACAACATATTACCACTACATATCCAACAACAAATAACCACTACATATCCCACAACAAATTACCACTACATATCCCACAACATATTACCACTACATATCCCACAACAAACTACCACTACATATCCCATAACAAACTACCACTACATATCCCACAACAAACTACCACTACATATCTCATAACAAATTACCACTACATATCTCACAACAAAATACCACTACATATCCCACAACAAATTACCACTACATATCCCATAACAAATTACCACTACATATCCCACAACAAATTACCACTACATATCCCACAACAAATTACCACTACATATCCCATAACAAACTAACAAACTACCACTACATATCTCATAACAAACTACCACTACATACCCCTACTTATTGTTAGTAAAGAGACTCTGGTAAAAGAGGAGAACTTTTTATTGTTACTAGCTTGGTTAAGACGTGTACTCAGGACATTTCAGAACCAGTACAGGGTAACACAAAAGTAGAATTGGAACAATCTATTCTACACTTTTAGTGAACATTTTTCTCTAATTTTGATATATATATTTTTTATATTAAATTTCCACTGGAGTGAAGCAAAGCTTTCAAATTCTGGCCATATCATTTTTGTGTAAAATGTCCCAAATGTTTGAAAAAATAAATTGGCAATAACCAAATCAGAACTTGGCTTGCATATTATCCTTATACAACTACATACCAAATTATAATTCAATATCTATCTCTGTTGAAAAGTAGACAAGACAAGGGTAATACTATATGCCCCTGACAATAAAAGATAATGATCCTACACATGGGTTTAATTGAGATTAATAGAATCTTACATGGGTCTGTTCCGTGGACATGGATATCACAACCCAAGTGTAAGAGTTTGGCCAATCAGTACGAGGCTTGCCGAGTGCTTTCCAGCCTAACTCTTACACGAGGGTTGAGATATCCTTGTTCGCGGAACAGACCCATGATTGATTATTTTTCTCACATACTTGCAAGCAAATGTTAGTTTTTATGAAAGTTTTTCATCACACCATCTTCAACACTCCTTGGAATGTGCGTCAAAATAAATGACGTCATCATTTAAGACATAGTTAACATAAAATGATGACGTTACGTTATTGTGAGCAGTGTCATATAGTGCATGCCAGCTGTCTTTACCCCCCTGTGCGAGATTAATTTTTAATCTATCTTTTCCCTAGCAACCGCCGGATAACCCTGTGAAGTATGTCAGAAATCACTATCTTAAACTCCAGCATTAAGGTGGATACTTTATGTAAAGTACAGAATTCTCAACAATGACTGTTACACTTACAGCTGTGTCTGTAACTCCCCTGTGGTGGATTCCTGCTCCGATAACTGTGATATCCTCTCCTCGTGTTGGCTTGTCTCCATTCTTAGCTTATCAGCCTACAAATTAAGTTGATCATGATAGTATATCAAACCTATGTAATAGCATATCACCACTACATATCCCTCTATATATTGGAATCTAGGTATGTAGTGGTATTATGACTTTGGTTTAAAAGCATTATCAGCAAATTGTGAACTAACATGATTTAACAATAATTCATGTTCTATCCTCTTTAATCATAACAAGAGACCCAACGGGCCTGCATCGCTTACAAACCGGTTTGTCTGTTTTAATGTAATATTTCAGGCACAGATCTTGACAAACCTACAGATGCTAATACAGGCCCTGAAAGTCTTCGTCAAGGTCCATTTTTATTTATGGGTCAAGGTCACTCCTATTTACAGTACCCTATCCAAGAAACATCTAACCCAATGTATTTTTTGTTTTAGAGAAATTGTTTAAGTTGATGGTGAAAGACCTATAAGTTTGAAAGGCAGACAGTCCGACATCAAACACACCTCTCTTTGTAGATCTTCCGATTTTTTCTGTAGCTCCTCAATCTGCATGTCCTTCTGTTGTAGTGTGACCTTGCCCTCTATTACCTCCCTTTGTAGACTCTCTCGCTCAGTAATGGCTGCGTCTTTCTCTGATTGAATGTCGTCTTTCTGTTTCTGCAACTGGAATATAAACAAGCAGCCAATATGTAAACAATGACTTTATACAAAACTTCAAAACAATATTGCCATTGTGACAAGAGAGTTCTATAAGAATATACACTGACACAGCATCTCTGAATTTATCTGCTAAGACAAACCTTTACCAAACAAACTGTCTCATATTACTTTCATATGGAAATGGTTCAGGAGCATTATCATTTGAACAAATATTTCTATACAGTTTAAAAGTAAGAGAACCATTATTAAACTTATTCTTTTAGGTGGTAAGCATGCATGCGAAGAGACTACCATGTATCACAAATGTTATTGGATTTTTATGCTTGATATTATGCTGACTGAACTCTGTCACCTTCATCAGACAAAACACCAGTGAAATGTATTCTGAGGTGTTCAGTACACCAGATTGTGAAATTGTGTGTATATTGGCAGAAGTGTATGAGATTGTAAGATTGCCTTGGCCATATCTTTGTTTTTTTCTCTCTCACTAAAGCCACAGGACACAGCTGTAACACGATGAACTGTAAATATGAGGGTTATAGACATTAGATGACTCATACCTCTTTTTTTGACTTGTTAGATTTGTCAATCTCAGACTTAAGGTCAGAGATCTGCTCCATCACGTTTTTGTGCTCTGCTTCAAGTTTTTCATATGTGGACTGTGTCTTGGTGACCTCTACACGAGCATGGATAAGGTTTCCGTTCAGCGTCTCTTTCTCTGCTTCAAGACGCTTAACTTGTTTCTCGGCCTTTTCCTTCTCAAACTGGATATATACAAACATATTGCATAAATAGCTAATCAAACATGGTACTAAGACATCTCAGCTTCAGCACTTACATATCAGATTTACACCCACTGCAAAACTTAGGAGACTGTAATTATTTGTAAGACTTGTATCAATACTTTTCATTGTTAATTATTTTTATTATTTATGTATTGAATTAATCATATTACCACCAAAACAGAAATCTGTATATCTCACTACTATTTGCTCTTTTCCACACAAATGTAGACCAATACTTCCTCTACATACAAATGTATTTAAATTGTTTTACACTGTTTTTGACTTTTGACCTATCCTTCTCTAGAATAATGTTGTCCACCCCAGTATCTGACCTGTCTATAGAAATTCCTTCTTTACCATAATGTTGTCTTAACACAAGGTTTGACCTTTGACCTACTGACAGACCATCCTACTATCTACAATTTAGGAGTCTTACACAATGTTTGACCTTTGACCTTCTTTCAGAGCATCCTAATCTGACCTTTGACCTACTTTCAGAGAATGTTACTTTTCAAGCGTTTCATGCATTATTGTCTTCTTTATCTACATTAACCAGGTCTTTCTCTTAATAATGCTGACTGTACACAAGGTTGGATCTTGGCCTCATCCTCCTTCAAAGACTTATCATGTCTTATGCCATGTTTGACCTTTGACCTGCCTGTAGAGCATCCTTGTTTATGGTAATGGTGTCTAAGACATGGTTTGACCTTTGACCTACCTGTAGAGCATCCTTTTCTATGGTAATGGTGTCTAAGACATGGTTTGACCTTTGACCTACCTGCAGAGCATCCTTTTCTATGGTAATGGTGTCTAAGACATGGTTTGACCTTTGACCTACCTGTAGAGTATCCTTTTCTATGGTAATGGTGTCTAAGACATGGTTTGACCTTTGACCTACCTGTAGAGCATCCTTTTCTATGGTAATGGTGTCTAAGACATGGTTTGACCTTTGACCTACCTGTAGAGCATCCTTTTCTATGGTAATGGTGTCTAACACCCGTTTGTGTGCCTGTGTCTGGACTTCCTGTTTGTCGAGTTCCTCTCGGTTTTGTTCCAGTTGTTTTTTAAGGCTGTTGATCTCCCCTTGTTTACGTTGTATGGCTTCTTCCTTTTCTTTTTCAAAATCTTCTGACTTTGTTTTCATTTTATTGTTGGCTTTATCCAAGGCTCTTTGCTGAAAAGAGTAAATCCAATATTTGTTATATTTTGGTTGCCTCTGAGTACTGGTAACCTTAACGTAAATCCCTACTCGGAACCAAAGTTACACAGAGTAATTTGTAAACGGCCCTTTTCTGTTGAATACAGCAATTTCAAATATAAACATCTTTCAAATGATAAATGACCTCAGTTTCAATGTTCCATAACTTCCGCAATGAAGATTTTCCATACAAAAGTATTAAAGAATAGTAAGAAAATTCCTAATCTAAGGATTTTTCTTTAAATCCAATAATACACTCCTTGGGAATGTTTTAAGAGAGATGTAGAGGTAAGTAGGATTCAAGCACTTCCAGACAAGTCAACTCATAATCATTTCATTGAAAGGAAGCATATTATAACCTCAGTTTTGTCATGAAATAAAATTAAACTCAAATGCTGAGATGACAGGTAAGCTAGGAGATGGTCTTGGCTCTGCCTTATGTTCAAGCTTAAAATTAAGATTCTACACTTTGAAGCTATGCAATAATATTTCTGAAACAAAACTCAAAATCACACTAGAAATACTTGTAATATTAGGCCCTAAACCTTTTACACTCATCTATTCTTACCATGTCTTCAATTTGACTCTTAAATGTGTTGATATTTTCTTCATGTTTACTAATTAAATTCTCTTTCTCCCTCTCTCTCTCTGACTGAAGTTGTGTGAGTTGATCGTTAATTCTTCCCCATTTTTGAGTAGAATTCGACAAGTCTGTTTGTAGCTCCTGAATTTTTCTGAAAATGACAGCAGATGTAACAGGTTAAAAATCACTTTAATGACATGTAACTAGACATATGCCTTTCATCAAGACAATACTTAATACACACACATATATATATACACACACACATATAATTATCACACATTTTATAAAACATACTACATCATGTATTTTAACTTACCTTAAAGTTTACAAATCCTTAATTATCAATACTTAGATACTATTGCACTTAACAGTCTGTGTTTTTCCTATTGTTATTTTCAAGTCTGAATTCTAATTTCAACTTAAAAGAAACTGCAATCTATTTTTTTCCCACATACACTTCATGTACAAAATAGTTTTAGTATCCCTTTCACACAAAGTTTCATCTCCGTTTTGGGAGATTTACAAAAAGTTACTTTACCATTTCTATATTTTGAAAAGTCAGTCCCCACTATCTGTCTAAAACCAAATCTTCCAAGTAAATCTACCATTAATACTTCAACAGATATCGATATATCTCTAATACTTAAACACAGATTAGTCACTACTAATTCCCTGGTGAACAGAGTAAGAATTTCTTCGTACATTCCCCGGCCCTCATGTAGAACCAGCACACGCTGGTAGGTCATTTTCCCATCCATTGTGTAACAGGTAAGAACAGGTATATGTCTACAGGTGAGATTATCAGATATATATACCGGTATATATAACACCTACAGGTAATCACATAAACTTGGGTCACTTTTCTTCATGAGGCCTTGTTTACGATCAATAACAACTGACCTAATATAATCACTTTTCATATATTGTACTGATTCCTGGAAAATATAATAATCATATTGACATATTTATTTTTATTGGAAAAAAAACAGTTATGTTTCGTAGTTTTTATATATATGTATTGTGAAGTTGTACGATAATTCCTGCACTTTTATATAAATATTTTTTTAAATCTCAGATAAAAGAAAGTGCATTTGAAAAGGAATTCGAGAAGAAAACTAAATGTAGATGCAAGATAATTATCCCACTTTATCAAGTGAATGAAAATGAATTTAAATGTTTCCCAGTACAATTATTATTTTCAAGCCACAAATTATAGCCTAATTTATGCAAAGAAATTATTGTTTAAACATTGTTGTTTGTCTGCCACTGAAAAATGATGAGTTTCCTTAATCTTTCCTTGAATATATAAAAGTAACTTCAACAATTATACAGAGAAAATCAATGCCAACCAAATTAAAACAGACACATTAGTCCCATCCAGTTCTTCACATCGATATCATGATCGTAGCTCCAGGTCCGAGATCATTACAATGGCAGAACATAGAATTGGAAACCCTTCCTAAACTACCACTTGGCCACAACTGTATAGAAAATTCATTGGAACCGTTGAGATACTTAGAGAAATCAACATACATGTATCTCCCTTCCTGAACTATCACTAGGACACAACTGTATAGAAAACGCATTGGAACCGTTGAGATACTTAGAGAAATCAACATATCTCCCTTCCTGAACTATCACTAGGACACAACTGTATAGAAAATGCATAGGAATCGTTCAGATACGTAGAGAAATCAACATATCTCCATCTATTTACCTCCTATTGGAATCTAAAATAACACACAATATATATACCAATATTTAAAAATCCTTGATAAAATTTCCATCCTGGAGCTTTCGATGTTAGATTAAAATGTTGATATTCAGAACAAATCAATCACTATTGAATCATATCCTTGAACCTTCCTGATACCCACAGTGAAGATCTCCTTCCATAAAAGTTAAGTTTCACTACAGCAAGTCACACACAAAAAATATTGATGGTCCTGAATCGTTACACTACTTCTGTCGTTAAATGTAGCTAGCTGGCCGAGCCTTTCCAATAAGTGTAAATTTTCCACGACAATTGGTCACTTATTGGTCACATTGGTCACATTGGGCACTTCACCTTCATGTATTCCAAAAAGTGTCAGTCAAAACACATTATTTATCTTGTAAAAGTCACATAATGAGCTTCAGTGTTGTTTCAACATGAACAATATTTAATCAATTGTAATCCGGTTACACTACGCGACACTGAAGAACACTGATGAAGAAGACTCAAATATGCAATTCTGCAGAATGTGAGAATTTTCATTTAATTTTATAAGCTGTACCATCTCGTTATTACAATTCCCAACTTTTAACAGATGGTGAACTCTTTAACTGCACATTTTATGCCATTACAGATGTAATTTCCAATACATTTTCTCGCGCTGCTGTTGTTTTTTCACTCACAGTTGGAAGAGTTAGGAGATAATTACACAATGCTGACTGATAAAACAGTCTATGTAAACATCCATTGCATGTTACCTTGAGTCAAAATGTTCATTAATTCTGGCTATTTCGACAGAAATTAAAACTTCTTCATCCTCTCGAGTTTGTGAAAACTTTACGTTGGGTATGAAATGAAACCCAGCAACACAACGCTCAGATCAATACATCAATCAAACACATCTAGACAGAAGACTTCAAGGCACTTGAAATTCTACCAAGTCCAACAATAGCTTTCTGGGATTAATATTTTATTGTTCAAATGATAAATTATTGAAATATCGATTTTTTAATGTACTGCAAAAAAAATAATCACAAAATGATGCATTGTGGTTCGGCAATATCTGTTATTAACTAAATCTGGCAAATCTGAAAGTCTACTTTGTCAATGAGCAGATATTTGACATTTTGATCAATTCTAATTTGAAAATGTGGTAAAATAAATGCATAAATGATATTTTAGGTAATTTTGAAATAAACACAATATTCAACAATCAAATCAGATGTATGAAAATGTGCTGACCAATTGATGGTCTAGCTGGTATATGTAGCCTGAAGACATGCAACAGTTCCCTTTCATGTACATTTTGTATATGGTAATTAACAAGAATTTTCTGTGATAGAATTGATCTTAGAATCGAGCATACATATGAACATGTCTACTATGTACTGGATATAGGCTGGATTATATCATCAATTCTGATGTAGAGTTGGGGACATTAAGACTAATGTTATTGATGAAGATTAAACATGAATTTATAATCTATGACAAGCTTCGTCAACAAATAATAACATCTTATTGTTTATAGTTTAATGATTAAAGTCTGAAAACTAAAACAGTATTGCATGGAAAAATTTTGTGGAAAACAATTTTAAAGACAGTTTATAAATGGTGTGGTCTAGTGCAAAATTATGCCACTCAACACTGCAGAAAGTTTTGTGAAAATTTTAGCTGGAAAGAAACAGAAATATTGAAGGACTATTCAAGCAAAGTTGGGATGAAGTTTAATTCAAATAAACACTGTAAAAACTTAATCATTATAAAATTAGTCAAGGGTATTTATCATTAAGTCACGGAAAAGTTTTCCATTGAAGTCTACACCATTGTAGAACAATTTGGACAAAGAGATGAAGGTGAGACATGCGTGAAAAATAGGACATCATACCGTTGTGGACCCTGCTGCGCTGCGGGCCTGGAAAAAGTACACACTCAATGTCGTCATCATACAGATTGGTTTGTTTTTGCTTAACATCATACAGAAATACAGCATATTTATGTAAATGAGTCAATTGTCTTTTACTTTGTATGGTGTTGTTTTGAGACCAAAACAAATCTTGTAAATATCTTCTTTAACATACAGGTACAATGTGCTATATGTTCCTCAAGAGATCAATATATGAAGTCAAATCTTTCACGCTAATTCTGGGGGTTCTATTATATTCTATGTTTTATTATATTCTATAATAACCAAATGACAGTTCAGTATATCTGAATCCATTAAATTTATGAGCATAAATAGAAGTTTGCATGACACTGACCTTGAAACCAAAGGAGAGAAAAACTATTGTGTGGAACTGCTTTCAACGACAAAAACAGTGACCTTGACCCTAGACAAAAACCTGAACAGCAATTACAAATTCAAGTCATTCAGTTAGAGGCCCTATTTGAAGTTTGAAGTTTAATAACCTAAAGGAACTCAAGTTAATGTGTAGGAACTAGTTTTCTATTTACAGAAGGTGACCTTGACCTCTGACCTCCAGACATATAAAAGCCAAATTCAATAGACAGGTCACAGGATTCCTTAATTTTCAGCCTGGAAACTGATTATTTTTTTATATTTAAAGTTGCTTGACTTTTGACCTGCAGTCATGAAATACAAGATTAAGTAAATAAACTGTATAAAGAGAAAGGAAGTTTACACATGAAAATCTTTGGAAAGATAACTGCAATGTTAGCCATAAATTATAAAGTGATATTTATCTGTTAATATCCATAAGAGGTGAAACCGAGGCATTGTACTTTTGACAAGAACAAGAATTATACAGAGCTATGATTTTGACGGGAGTCAGTACAACATATAAGATTAAGTATCATACCTTCAAAGTCACTCAATAAATGATAATTGCTTGTAAATTGAATAAAGTTTACTTCTGAATTCTGATGTTTTATACGTGAATCACATATTATGCCTATTCTATCTGAACTTATGAAAACAAGGAAAACACCTGACAGATCTTTAGTATTATCTTTTGAAATTTTGATTGTTAATGGCAATTTTACAAAACTGATCTTTGGAAAGCAAAATAGATTATTTACATAATCTGTGTCAATGTAAACTTATTTAATATTTCAGATTACTACTGTCGATTAACATAAATTATTTTTTCTGTTATACAGTCATAACAGAAAAAACTGGAGTGTACTCTAAATAAACCGCGAAGCTGATGTAATGATGGAAAAATTTATACAAAATACATTTTTAGCCAAAGACAAGACTAAGCTTTATATGGCTATCAAAATCATCTAAGCACTGGAGATCTCGGAGGATAATTATATATTCTATCTACCGTATTTGACCTAATAAGGGCGCAGGGCGCGGGTAATTGACAGTGGGGGCGCCCTTATTAAGATCAGTTATTCTGAAGTTTTATGAAACAGACTATACCTTATAGCAGAATACCCAAGGTTGTGGAAACGGTAAAATATTCAGTCATAAAAATATTCCAGATGAAGATATCTATTCATTATCATATATTAAGCTTAAACATGACTTGAATACTCCTGTAAACTTGGAAACCATGCCAGCTGATCTTTAGACCAGAGAACGTGTGTTCCACCATTTATGTTCAAATGGAACTCTTTTGTGTTCTATTTATAGAAACAGGTGATTTCCCAGATCATATCAGACATCGTTTTCTTTGACCTAATAATTGATTTACAATGTCTTTTACTAGCTTTCTGTTCTGAACAAAAGTTATTTATCAACAAGAATGAAGTCTTTACTTTATCTTCAAATAAAGATGGTAAGTTATTATTTGTATGTGTGTTTAGTTTTGGGTGCTCTTTACACTGACATGTCATCTGTAGCCTGTAGGAATACACAAAATGTGGCAAAAACATGTGTTCCAGTTACTTAATTTGCTGAAGAAAATTGAACACATAAAGTAGCAAAATATTTCACATGAATTATTACTTTTGAACACCATTTTGACACTCAAAGATTTATTTCCTTGAAAAAAGGTAGGGGCGCCCTTATTAGGTCAAATACGGTATGTATAAATGTATTATACCAATATGTCCTCTGCCTCAAACACTGTGTGCTGCTGTGTGTGAATAATTAAAGGACAACAACCAGATTTACGATTGAGTATAATATTGTATTATTGACCTACATTTCCATGCAAGTAACACACATCATTTTCTAAACGGAACATGGAATTTAACACACCAATCTTACAGCATCCTTTTTAACCTCCAGAAAAAAAAACTTTAATTCTTCTTTCTTTTTCGGTCTTTTTGTATCTATTAACTTTTTATAATAATGAACTTGTCACTTGACATGTCATATTTCAGACCTAGCAGAGGTTATAGGATTAAGAAAACATTCTAACAATGATACTTTCTTGCCATCCGCTTAAATATGCACAGGTAAGTAAGCATGTACATAATTTGGTAGTTACTCTATGTAGCTATATTCTATACTTAAATACTGTTACTCTGCTACAAGATTTTCCATCAGATAAACTTGTTGAAATAATTTCCTAATTTTCAAGATTTTTTCTCTCTTTTCTTCAATGGCAATTCATTTACAGTAAAAAGCGCTTGAGGAATTTAATACCAAAACACACTTTCTGTTGAAACACCAGGAACCTTCAGCTACATTTTATACAACTTATAAATCAGCTCAAAAGAAATCACACACTTCTCAAATGTGTACAGTGGATTCTAACCAGTAGTTCAAAATGCATGGACTCTAAAACTGCTTCACCCAGAAGTTGCTCCCTTAGCAACTACAATCAAGGTAACACATGCTCCTAGAACAGATGTAACCATGGCAACTAATACATGCTGATCGACTAAGTAATCTGCTATCTATATATTAAATGCATTTTATATCTCTACATTCTCCTGAAAACAATTACATTTCTCATCCTTGAAAACTGAACATGTCCCTGTAATCAAATTTCCAACTAATGACTACATCATTAATATCTAAAATGTCATTAAGAAAACCTGAGCTAAAGAACACTCATCAACGCAGAAAACATTAAATTACGAAAGTCTGCGCCTAAATTAATTTCGAAAAACAGAATTTAATTACCGAAATATGAGCCTGTCATTAACATTTTGGGATTTTATGTAAAAAATGACAAACTATAAACCCACTACCAAACATATACTATCTATTGATACTGAAATTAATCTACTTATGTATATATACACTGATCTAATTAGGTAAGTCTGGTTGTCTACATGCTGTATGAAGTGTGTTGTAACATCCTAAAAGCAAGGGAACAGCCTTAAGTTTACAGCTCCATCACTGGGAAATTTCCAAGATTCTGGCATCCACCATCGCATTCATCCCCACTTACTGATACTTACAATGACTAGCCTGTTTTATCTCCCGAAGAAAAACTTGACTGTAAAGTATGAATTCACGATCAAGATCAATTATAATAACAACAGACATTCTACTCAAATTTTAACATACCCATTGGACAGGTCTAGAACACCAACTTGTAAATAGGTCACAGTGACCTACATTTGAGATACCAGAGTTGTACTCCTGTCAATTCCTATAGATAAATTCACATGGATGTTTGATGATGGACATCGTATGGATCAACAAAATATTTCGGCAAATACAATCACTCTTGCATAATCAACAAAAGGAAAACAAATTAAGATGCCAGACTATATCAGCGAACACCATATTGTGCACACCGATTGATTAAATCTTACATTATTCATTGCTGGCAGCATAACTATTTAAACAGAAAAACATTTCGACAGAGAACTGTTGCAGTCCCCATGTGGCTACAGTTATGACATCACAACAGGAACATTTGTCATTGACAGTTCTATAAATTCTTCCTATAGCTACTGAAGTATTATATAGAAGTATCTTGATGATTTGAAATGAGTTAACTCTGATTTTACCTAGATTTGAATACCGTAAATATTCGCGTATAGTGCGCACTTTTTTTCAAAAATTGACAAGTGAAAAAGACCACTGCGCACTATACGCTTTTAAGTACAAGCCTTTTCCCAGTCAGAATGAATGTGATTTGACTGAGATTTGTGATCGTTTCCTTTCACAGCAGGATTGATTTAATACTTATAATATATATATATATAAAATATATAAAGCATTAAGAAAGTAATAGTTAACAAATAATCAAAGAAATGAATAGTTGTTTTAATGTTTAATTCCTTGAAATTGTGTATTTATCAGCAATTACGTGGATTTATCTAAGTCGATCGTGAGCCACATGTTCCGTACACATACGATCTCACTTGAGGATGTTCCCGTATTCAGGTCCAAAACGATGTATAACATCTCAATTAACATCAAACAAAACTTGAAATGATATAGCAGTACTTAGTAATTTCATACTTCTAAATTAATCACCTTATAAATCCAGAATGTTGCCAGAAACTGATAACGTTCAACTTGTTTATTTACGGAAGCTGTAACAGCACGCATGCGCAATTAGCAGGGGTAACACTAATGCCTTGATCTCATGCGGCAGTCACTGACCAACTGGCCATATAAAATACGATATGACTGTGAAAACTACCGGGATACTCTTATTTATCGTCTGCACTGTATATTTATCCTTTACACATGTTAATTCATTGATATAAAAGTTGTGACCAGCACGACGACTGCAGACCTGTTTCCGTACTGTATACAAAATGGCGGCCTGTGTTACATTACGTAGCAGTCAGCTTACTAGTCAATCTTGTTATAATTGAGCTTAATTAGCTTTGTATGTTCGTGGACAGATACAACAAGAGATCATACCTGCGTGAAAAACACAAGGTAATTGAGGGTAGGATTAATTATTTTGTTGGTACAACAGCGTAGATGGGACCGCTACAATTTGCAAGCTGACTAGGCCTGTGGCGGTATAATGTAAACAACCTGTCAATCCAATGTGTCAAATCTGACCGGTGATTCCAATTAAATGTGGTACATATTGTAAATAAGCTTTCATAAGTTACAAATTCCTATCATCTTATGCTTTAGAATTCATCTACCGCTCAGTTGAAAATTGAAAAAAAAAATTGTTATTTTTTTTTTGAAAATGAACCTCAAAAACGTACCTGCGCACTATACGCGAGTGCGCACTATACCCGAATATTTACGGTAATGGTTGTCAATGAAACAGAAGATGCTTACTCAACAGGGTTTGACCTAGATTTGAATAATGGTTGTTGTCGATGAAACAAAAGACACTTACTCAACTGAAACACCTGGTCTTACACTCCTTGAGCTTTTCAAGGGTCCCCATGCAAATCTAAACTTTATAAACATTTTCCTTGTTTTGATCAATTTTGAGTTGGAATTATGGTTTTGTTATCATGTCAGTGCTTTTCTTTGGTTTTTGAATTGTGACATTGCCACACAAATGTAAATTTAACAAACCCATTGACTTACTCAATATATAATGTAACTAACACTATCTCAGAGTTCTGCAGTTATCGATTTGTTACGTCAATTTCAGAAGCAACATTTGGTGTAAAACACAAGTAACGAAGCCCGCTATCACCCTACAATCAGTAGACATGCCTTGTAGACACGATCCATTACTACAGATGGGCGATAAAGGGCAAGCTCAGATATATGTCGTAACATGTTATCTGTGATGACGATTGGCTGTCTATATTTACTGCAGGACTAACCAGGAACTCTGGGGACTAGCCATTATGTTCTGTAGTTGAACTTGAACATCCGTCAAACCCAGTCTCATTTGATATATAGCTGCTAGTATGGGTGTCATTTCAAAAACGATAACTAATAAATTCTTTATGGTTAAATTTTGTTTATTCCAAATTTAATTAAAGCTCTACTGGTCAAATCACAAAATAATATCCAGATATCCAACTTCTGTAAACTTACATAGTTTAGGTATTATTTTAGTGATCTCTGAGCTGAAATCATCCCGTTAAATTATATGTTTGCATTAAATGTAGTTCCTTCACATCAAGCCTCTAACATACTAGACAGAGACGACAGGAATACCCCCCAGAAACACCAAAAGGTCAACATCATCAAAATTTGCAACTGTTTCATTTTTTTAAGTAGATCATGGATATCTACAAATACATATAATCTAATATCCTATGACTGGGACATTTCCTAATCTTGAAAAGCCAGATATCTAACACTTGAACATATCTGTACAATTTTGTCCAATCATGAAAATCAGATATCTATCACTAAACAGCTTTGTACAATTTTGTCCAATCATGAAAAGCCAGATATCTATCACTAGAACATATATCTGTACAATTTTATCCAATCATGAAAATCAGATATCTATCACTAGAACAGCTTTGTACAATTTTCCCAATCATGAAAATCAGATATCTATCACTAGAACATATCTGTACAATTTTGTCCAATCATGAAAATCAGATATCTATCACTTGAACATCTTTGTACAATTTTGTCCAATCATGAAAATCAGATATCTATCACTTGAACATATCTGTGCAATTTTGTCCAATCATGAAAATCAGATATCTATCACTAGAACATATCTGTACAATTTTGTCCAATCATGAAAATCAGATATCTATCACTTGAACAGCTTTGTACAATTTTGTCCAATCATGAAAATCAGATATCTACACCAGAACACCTTTGTACAATTTCCCCAATTCATAAAAAGTTGGGTATCTAACACTAGAGAACATCTTCGTAACATTTTGCCTTATCATGAAAAGCTATATCTGCTTGAGCTCAGGAACATTCACAGTCTCTGTTACTGAAGTCATGACCAAT
Organism: Pecten maximus; assembly: GCF_902652985.1. Lineage (NCBI taxonomy): Eukaryota > Metazoa > Mollusca > Bivalvia > Pectinida > Pectinidae > Pecten > Pecten maximus. The sequence goes on along the minus strand of NC_047022.1, from coordinate 19,110,236 downwards.
GACTGAACTAACTACAGCAACAGACATCACCTGATGGCCCAAATACACGACTAGGAACGTCGACCCACATACACGACCAGGAACATCACCCCACGGCCCACATACACGACCAGCACGGCCAGGAACATCACCCAACGACCCACATACACCACCAGGAACGTTGCCATTTCCATGTCTTAATTACGAGAATACTGTACTGCACGTGATTTTTACTGGAATGAGGTCACATACAGACACCAGTCTTACACAGTACAGTACACACAGATTCTTTGTATAAAATCAATACATGGACCTCTAGCACCATGTCCCTAAGTGCATCTGTTTTACAATATACACATCCTCTATCAGGCACAACAGTAACAAATGACAGCCCTTTGATTAAATAAATGGTTGCTAATCTTAATGTGATCAGCTTAGGTTAAACTTTGATGATGCTGACATCAAATATACTGTCACCTTGATTAAAACTAACTGAAGGATGTCAATGGTTTCAACACGAATTAATAAACTATTTCTTTATACTTGTTACTACTTCTCCATCATATGCAAGAATATAACTTTTCACATTTCACAAACTGGTAACTTCCTGATCTAAATCATGGTCAGTGTTTGAGCTATCATAGTCTATATCACAATGTCAATACAACTGCTGGTCAGCATGTACACAGATTGGTTCAAGAAAAGTCTATGAAATTTCCTAAATAACAAACGATGAGAGAACACTGATATAGTCCCTGAGATAAAACCTAGCTATAGGCAGAGTCATGTAGGCGATAAACCAGTAAATAACAAACAAACATTAACTGAACACCGACTAGAGTCCATGAGGCGAAATCTAGCAATAGGCAGTCATGTAGGTATACGTAGTAAACCAGTAACTTACAAACAAACCTTTCAATATCATTATTATCAAAATGACAATCCAAATTGACAATCCTAATTAAATTTCACAAATCTAAGAACAATATGCTGATGAAGAAATAAGTTCAAACTATTAAATCTTCATATTTTTGAACTCTTAAGGGTTCATTTTCTGAAATTAAGACACAGCTTGTTATGATCATACAGTTTACTCCTCCACATCAGTTAGTTTACTTCTCCACATCAGTTATATAAGTAAAATTATCCCATCGATTTAAACCTTCACCATACAATTAATAACCATTGTCAGGTTTTGATTTTTATAAAATATCAGGTTATAAAAGCAGTGCAGAGTATACATCTTTTAACTTGGATTAAATATTTATATGTGAATAGTGAAAATACATTCTGGTGTAGCATGTTATAAATGGATAAAATTATTCGTTAGTTATTTTGTGCAGTTAATTTGTGCCAATAATTTTTTTTCATTTTTGAAAAATTGATATATGCAACTTTTAAGGCTAGTAAGCTATTCTTTTTTTTTTACTCTCTGAAATAATCAATTTCTGTCGTCATCAATATATTTTCACTTATATTTATCATATCAAGAATTTAAGTTTAAATCTTCACAACCTACCAAATAATTACTTATCCCAATATCACAGCACATGATAAATAGGTTATCAAACTTGTGCTGTATGACTTTGGATATTCCCAGTAAGTATATAGGGTTATGTTAGGAAGTCACAGTTAGTTGTAGTAGCTGTTGTACACATTGGCTCTTGTCCATCTCACAACAGTAATCACCAATACTAAGAGGCATTGCTTCAATTTAATAGTTAGTTTTTAGTTAATATTTCTGTAAAATTAAAACAACAAGCTGACTCTGAAATGCATCATTTCAGGAAATGCACTGTTTTCACTGCGTATGAAGTATACATTTTTAACTTATTTGTGAATATGAAATTTTGATTCTTTCAAATTTTATGTTTTATGAAAATTTGCATTTAATGTTTATTTGTTGTTGGTTTTTTTTTGTCTTTTGTTTCTCTTCAAAATGACAAAACATTTTCAAGGTTAGAAAACTAAAATAAAATGATCAAAACTTTTTGAATGCAGAAATCTCTTATAAATTTTCTTTAAAAAGAATTTTTGAAAAGATTGACCTCTTACAGTGCAATGATACAATAGCATACAAAATGTACACAAAAATCAATGACAAGGAACACAATAATGAATGACATCACATGCATTGCAATGAGCTGTAAAATAGATTGAAGACTACCATGCAGTCAGAACAGGCAGCTCTGAAAAGGTGTGCTAACTTAATCACAAAGCCAACAGCCACATCAACCTTTGGAAAAGAACACATATTAAATGAAGAGAATTACTCAAGGTGGTTTTAACTTTTATATTTAATCTTTTTTTTTTACTCACATTTTTTGTCAGTTCAGTAAGTGATTACATGAAGGATATGCAAGGTTTAGTCTCTCGGCAGTCAACATAATCTTTTTTTATTCATGAAGTAAATACCAAAACCAAAAAGTCAACTAAAAAACATAATATATAGTTTAGATTGAAAAGAAAATCTTTAATTACTTTGAAAATAAGAAATGAAAACAAATGAAAAGAAAATATTGAAAAGAAATTATTAGGAGGATATCATATTCATCCAGCAATAAGCAAAAGCCCTTGCCTGTTTGATAAACCCAGCCATGTATTTTCGTTGAAGTTCACCTATAATAAGTTATTTTCAACTTTGAGTCGAAGTTGACATTTTGGCACCCTGGGCTTATTACTGGTAGACAAAAATACGGAATTTTGCTCCGAAATTAATTAAAGTGTGTTCTTTTGCATAGGTTTATAAACATAATCAAACAATGCCACAGTAAACAAAAGAAACAAACACCAACAAAAGTATCAAACACAAACATAATTAATGCACAAAAACAAGACTAACCTATTCCTCTCTGTGAGTTGATCGTTCATCAGAGAAAGACGTTTTGAGCTATCACCGGAGTTTCTCATCATATCGCTCATTTGTAGTTCCTTTGAACGGCAAAGATCACGGAAGAAACAAAATGATGAATCAAAAAAATATATTAGAGAAAGGATTAATAATTATGAGAATGAGATCGTGTGCCCAGATTGATGTTTAGTGAAAATGATGGGTTATTTTTTTATGAAAAAAAAAATTCTACAGAGATCTGATTACAGGTGAAACTACGCAGAGAGATAGAGCTCTATTTGACCGGTTACCTGATAAAATGTCGTGTGGAAGGGTCGTAATGAGACTTTGGTTTCTGCTGACAAATTGAAGAATGGGGTACATATACAATGAAAAATAGTAAATATCTATCTAAACTACAATGATATTTATGGGGAAAAAAACCTCAATTTCTATCAACTTTAATGATATTCATGGAAAAGAAAATCCTTAATATCAATTCAAATAAAATAATATTTATGGGCAAAAACACTTTGAGAAGGCGATTTTTGTATCAACTGTATTTCTTACTTTAGCGAGTACCATATTGTATCCAATCTTTTCATTGTAAGCTTAATCTATTTTTTTCAATTACAGATATCATTAATGTGTTCATAATCTAGTTTTATCAGATAATACATTAATTTGTTTTAATAATATTTTACTATCCCTTTCATTTCACTGCCGATATGTTTATTCACAAACAGTAAGATTGAATATCATTTTTTACAAAAATATCAATAAATCATTAACCATGAATCATTTTCATTTTTTTTCTTTTAGTTAAAAAAAGTGAACTGGTTTTACATGCTAACTTGTTTTTAATGACAAAATCTACCATCAATATTTTTGAAAATTTGGTTACTGAACCATACATGAATAAAAATGACTTTAACATAACCTTATAGCACCAATGTACCTAATCACTAGAAGCCATGACACAGCAGGAGATAGTCAAGGGGAGACAACCATTCATGGGCACAGGAGCTCAACAAAAGCTGGCAAAATAAACACCAAAACTCACAAACTAATTAACCGAGGCAGAAAACTCTCAAGTAAGAAAAAAAAAAAAAAAAAAAACAAGATTGGTGTAAAAATATCTGCAATATAATTCAAAATATGCTGAAAAGAATACAGGCAAAATACATTTCTATTTCTGTAATTAAACAATTTTCCACTTTAAACATTATTCTTACATTTCAGACAATCACAAAAGCATCTAGCTATCCACAAACAACAAGATGGATGAAGCTTTTAACACATTATAAATATATACATGTATATACACAACAATTACAGAAATAGAAATGCATTTTCTTTTCAATATGAGATGTGGAATAAAAAAAATTCATGGCAATTTTTTTCTTTACATAAAAAAATCCAGAGTGGAAAAATTTGTATTGTATTTCACAGAAAGGTAAATAAGCAATACTAAAAAAAACCATTCAATTTGCCATACACTCTAGCAGACTCCATGGATATAGAGTACAAAAATGACCACAGACAATCAAAACGGCCATACAATGGAACAAATGTATGTATAATAGGAATGCATCACCCACAACACTGCTGACAACATCACAGGCAAAGTATGTGTAGGGGATATGATGATCTTAACCATGACGGAATTACTGCTGATCTGGATTTTATACAAATCAATAATGTTGATGATATTTGTATATACTTTTTAACTGATTCAAATCACTTTTATTTACCTGATATTTGAAATAAGATTTTTTTTTTTTTTTTTTTTTTTGAGAAAATTGAAACTGAAAATATATTTCGAATATAAAATTATTTGTCATTTCTGAAGAAATCAAATTAAATATTATTAATTATGTACAGAAATGATTACAGATCCTATCATAAATCATAGAATAATTTTTTTTTAAACATCCATGATCTAGATTTTAAATGAGTTTTCAAAAACAAAATTGAAGAAAAAATATCCCAGATATATAACTAAAGGCCACAACCAGAAACCTGTTCCCATTAGATAAGATAGGAGCTAAAATAAGTGCCGGATAGGATGCTATATTTAATCAAATCTTACATTTAACATTATTTCAAGAAAATATCATCACTTAATATTGATATTAGTCTTCGAAGAGCAGATAGAATTCTTTTGCTTACATTTGTACTTTTGATTACTATATTTCAAAACAGCCGTGAAAACATGAAAGTATATTTTTTGACTACAGATATTTAACATTATAATAAATTATCATTTTATACATAAAAGTTATGAAGACGTTGATATATCTAGGTAATGCTATAGGATTACCAGAAATATGAGAGATACCGTTTTACAATGTATTGATAGTATTTAACATTGAGAGATACAGTTTTACCATGTATGTACGGTATCTGATATATTTGTGTGTATGTATTTCTGGGCTGAAGACCACATAACATCAATATTATTTCAGCTAGCATCAGGGAAACACACAAAAGCACCCAACCTTACAATAATGAGAGGAACAGCAAGGAAGGAAGGAGAATCTACTGAATATATGTTTATATACACTGAATAAAATACAACATTTTCTTATAGAACGAAAAAATCTAATGACAAAAAAAAAAACAAAGAAAAACTAATACAAAAAAAATATTACATTTTTTTTTTTTGCTAAATCAGGAAATAAATGAAACAGTGCAAGTATGATATTGATTGAGTACTCTAGTCTTACTATAGAAAGTTCAGTGCACGTTATGTTGACCTCTGGCCTATATATAGTGGTATGAATGACCATAGCCCTACTTAGTACAGGATGACCCTAGCCGTATACAGTAGATACAGGTGTGGTGATAAATGATTACAGGTACTCACCAGCTGATTCTTCTCGTCTGTCAGCTGTTGTTCCTTGTCTTTACTCGAGTCTAATTTTCGTTGTAAATCTACAGAGTAAATAATAATTAAATCACTGTAGACTAAAAATAAATTATCAATAACTGGATGAACTCTCAATACAACTGAACACTACTGATTTCAAAGGATGAACAATTCTAAATTCAATGTTTTAACAATTTGAATATCAATGAACAATAATTATTTTGCTTCCAATATGGCTGAAAAATTCAAATTTCAAAATGGCTGAAAAATTCAAATTTCAATATGGCTAAAAAATTCAAATTTCAATATATGGCTGAATGATTCAAATTTTTTACTTACCGGAGGTTTGTGATTTGAGTTTTTGTTTTACTTACCTGACATTTGTGATTTGAGATTTTGTATTTCTGTGTTAAGACTGTTTGATGCATCCCCACTGTTTGCGAGTTGTGCTGATAAATCTGTAAACAGTTATAAAACAGGTGGTTGAACATTTATTGAATGAAATTTAAAATACTGAAAACTGAATGTAAAATCTTGTAAGCACATCTGAATGATATTCAGTGTAATTATATCTGAGGTCATTCCAAAACAAGCCATTATCAAAACCAAGACATGAACTGGCCTAAAAGTCAAATATCCAAATCTATGTATTTGTTTCATAGGAAAGAGTTCAGCAATACTTAGTCTAGGCAAGTATTTGAACTCCGATGCTTTCATTAATCTCCAGGCATGTGGAAAATACAGCAAATCTCACAGGGATATATGGTACATGTACATCTATTTTGGCATTTATAAAATCTTGTCAAGTCACATGTAAGTATATTAAATAAGTCTTATCAAACAATGTGTCACACAAGAAGTGTCTTTCATTGTTTGTTTGCTGGGTTTATTGCCACGTGAACAGCCAGGGTCATTTTGAGTTGGGGTCTCCTGGTAGTAGTTGGTGACTACCGCTCTGCCATTCAGAGCAATTAGGGTATAGTCTTGCCCAAGGACACAGCCATGACAGCACAGACAGGCTGTTTCTCAGCTTCCTGAGAAACACAAACCGACCTGGGTAGGGGCATCAAACCAGTAACCTCGGATCTTCACCTCAGGTCATGTGTTCGGCGCTCAGACTGGGCGATCGCAGCCCCTTGACTTTCATTGAACCAGTAACCTCAGATCTTCACCTTAGGTAACGTGTTCGCCGCTCAAACTGTGCTATTGTGGCCCCTTGACTTTCATTGAACCAGTAACCTCAGATCTTCACCTCAGGTAACGTGTTCGGCGCTCAGACTGGGCGATTGCGGCCCCTTGACTTTCATTTCAACACATTTGATAGCAAACTGATCAAACAGAGACAGAGTTGTCATTACTTAATAGGACCTCTCCTGGAGTACAACAGATCAAAGGGATACAGTTTACTTACTGTCAATAGTTTCCTGCAACTTTTGTCTGCGTATTGTGCTGGTTTTAACTTCTTCATTCTGGGGAACAAAAAATTTTAAATTACAGTAAGAATGAAAATGAAAAAATGTAGTTTAAAACATTCAACCATTAACCTCATTCCTTTAAAAATCTTTGTATTTGTACTTTATATTCTGATTTTAGTAAGAGTATATAAATCATGCAATCATATATTTTTTTCATCTATCGAAATAAGCTTTATTTATGCTGAATAAACTACAAAATTCAATTTTCTTGGTTCTTTAACATTTTATTTATTCATCTGTTTATTTTTTAAATTTTCTTTTGTTGAAAAAATAAATTGCACTTGTTTATTTTATAGATCTTAAAATTTTTCACATTAAGTTTCATTATTAATTTTTTTTTCTCCGATGAGATTTCTACTTTATATCTGTTAATTCCACTACCTTCTAACCATGCAGCCTTAATTCATACAAAATTCAATTGCAATTGAGTGTACAGAATTTTATTTGAAAGTGACCAATAATATTAAACTGATTTATAATTCACACATTTCTTAGTTGCATCAAAGCAATAAAAATATTACTTCATTATAAAAAATCTACGAATTTGATCTAAATGATGACAATATCCATTCTCTACGTATTTTGTTTCTAGATCTTGTAAATCAAATAGAAGCATCATAATTGAGTAGAAGCCTTACCAAATATGGTTTGAACAAAAAGAATAAAAATCATGTTTTCTGTCAGTTTTTTCTTCTTTCTATCTTTGAAAACAAACTATAAAGAAGATGAGCTTACGAGTAGTTACATGTAGTCTAAAACTTTAATTACATAAAAATGAACAAATGAGTTATCATAAATAGTTTTATTTAATCTGATAATGCCACAATATGTATGACTTATGTTAATGGTCTCTGGACTTAGTAATTAAATATGGCCAAGTTAAAAGCAGAAAAATTCAACTCAAATTTTTAGACAAATTACATCAATTAAAAGATATAGGAGAAATAAAATTTTCAAACTGTGATATTACCCAAATCTTCATTCAAAATTCAAAAGATGTCTTTCATGAATTCATAGTTATATGAAAAGTCGAATATCAGGTTTATCTTCCAAAGGCAAATTGATCACATGAAGTTCACATGAGATATTAATAGAATGCTTTGACATCATTAATTAGCACTTCTGTTTTTTCCAAATGCCAGTACCCAAAATAGATGACGGTCTATCTTATTTTTACCTCAACCACATCATTTACACATACTCTTTAAAGATCTTCAAAATTTCTTTTAAGAAAAAATATCCAGATAAGATTTTTTCCTTCATCCCAAAAGGAAAATCCATGGGATACTAGCTCGTGGCTGATTTTTGACAATTTACATAACATGCCTAAATTTCAGATTTCAAATGAAAATTCTTTCAAGCGGTAACTTCTAAAGCCATGTCAACGCCAACGATTGACATGATATTGTAGATTTATAACCATTCTATCAAAAGTGATCCACTTTGGGTACTGACCAGTTTTAGGTCCTCTGTCCCAATAAGATTATCTCAGAGACAACAGAGGAAACCAAGATTATTTTTAACTTGGCCTAACCAGCACCTCCAATACATGTTACAACAGCAAGGCGTTTGCTCTCTTTATTAAATTGCAGAAGCAGGTGACTATATATCAGAATATGATCAAGAATTTTTAGGATTGATATATAAATCATACAATAAATCACAGAGTAGGACAAGTATAGATGGAGACAACTATAACCTTTGTTTAGAGTTTATCTGGAACTGTGTATAGACCTCTTATATCCTGTACATGTGCTTTTAGCCTTTCCTTCGTGCTTTTAGCCTTTCCTTTAACAAACTTGAGTACTTCTTAAAGTTGTAGTCTCTGATCAGGTGACCCTAATATCGACGATCAACTATTTATTGTTGTAGTCTCAGGTGACCCTAATATCGACGATCATCTATTTATTGTTGTAGTCTCAGGTGACCCTAATATCGACGATCATCTATTTATTGTTGTAGTCTCAGGTGACCCTAATATCGACGATCATCTATTTATTGTTGTAGTCTTAGGTGACCCTAATATCGACGATCATCTATTTATTGTTATAGTCTTAGGTGACCCTAATATCGACGATCATCTATTTATTGTTATAGTCTTAGGTGACCCTAATATTGTTATAGTCTTAGGTGACCCTAATATCCATGATCATCTATTTATTGTTATAGTCTTAGGTGACCCTAATATCCATGATCATCTATTTATTGTAACAGTATTAAATATAAAATTTGAGACGGATAAATTTTAAAACAAAGAAATTGAACTGATATACATATATATATACAGACTGCATAGTTGTCACAGACAAATCCCACAATATTGTTACTACTGGGGTATATACAATGTGATTGTTTAATCTCTTTTCAATTTTACCAAATTGTATTTCATCTTAAGTTATTCATAATGGAGGTTGATGCTATGAAATCAACAACAAAATATTTTAAGTATTCTCAACTGATATGCTTTTATAAGAGATATTTTTTTTTTATATCATAACAGGTTTTGAAAGCTTATTTTTAGTTAGTAAACGATGTCAAGGCATATGTCCAGAGATCAGTAACCTAAGATTTAAATTTAAATCAAATTTAAATTTCACAAAAAGATCTGAATCGACACGAGCAAAGGTCAAATCAAAGACAGTATATACATATAGGTAGCTGTGTAACAACATAACAAGCAGGCCGTGTACTTTAGGTGGAGAGGACCCTAAAAGGTCTCACAATTCATGAAATCATATTATCATAAATTGTAGAATTTAAAATCACAAATCATAAAATTATATTGTAAATCATAAAATCATATTATGACTATCAACTGTCAGATTGACAATGTACAAGGACAGCCACTGCAGCTGAAAACGGAGAAAATATATATAAAAAAAATATAGATTACACTGACTACATATCAACAAGAATATAACATGCATACTTGTATGCTAAACACATATCTTACACTAACTCTAATATTCAATTAGACACATACCATCAAATTATTTAACTAAACAGTAGCTTATATAAAGATTTTATTTTTAGACTATTTTTCTTAAAATTCATTTTCTTTTTCACACTTTTGTAACAAGAGAGAAAAAATGCAACAACCTAACCAGGACTTAAACCTGGGACCTCAAAACTTTAGACGGATGCTCATGATCATGATCAGACCATTTGAGCTACCTGGCCACCTACATTCAGCCCTGTCAAGTCTGCTACATTTCTACCTCCACTTTATGTAGTTTGTCTTTCTGAATATGTAATTTGCTTGTCTTTCTAAGCAGAGCCCCACACATGAACCTTTACTAAACCCTGTAACTCCAACTACACCACATTCTGTCCCAGATTCATTAAGACACATACTACAAATTATCAAATTAACTAGCAGGAACATTTAATCATTATTTTTACCACTGCAATTAAATAGCATTCTATTTTCTTCAATTTATCTCTCTTTCTAAGCAGATCGAGACTTACACATGAGCATGAATGACATCCTGTATTTAACTACTTAAACTACAACTCTATACAGTCAATCCAATTAAATAGTATTATCAAGCAGTTTTTATTGCTCATATATATCCTGATTCGAGGGATATATTACTATTTTTCTCAATTTAAAATGAACTTTGGAATAAAAATTAAACATGATAATATTTTCCAGATTAAGGAATGACCAAAACCTATTTGCACAAAATATCTTTCCTTAATTTCAGAAATCACTATAGCCCTTTAGATAAATTATGATCCCAGAACAGCATATTCTTAATTATGTATGCAAGCTGTACTAATAATAATTACTTGGCTAATATGCAAAATAAAGCAGGATTAAAATACAATCAAACTTCCTTATTATCAACATTGAATGGTTCTGAACTCATTCCCTTCATTATATAAACAAACCAAATATAAAACTTCCATAATGTGTAAATTTAATATCAATATGATATATCTCATTTTGAGTCTCTCAAATTTTGGTTTTCTAAATAAAGAAGCTTGTGTGTAAACAAATTACATAAATTAACTGAATATTTAACTAAAAAACAGCATACACCAAAATTAAAAGTAAGGGGAGGTTACTCCAAGCCAGAAGGGGGGGACCTGTTGTGAGTGCAGTGTCGTGCAGGGAAAGTGTTGTGTTCTTTCCCTTACCTTCCCTTTGTGCTGACAAAGTATTAGTATATACACACTTAGGGGCTAACATGATCCCAGTCAAGTAAAGCCTCCAGTCGACACAGACCATATCGCTACAGAGACAGGAAAAAAACACCAAAATATCATTATCATCCTGTTTCAGAATTTTCAATATGGTCAGTCGACGCTGACTTTTAAACTATGAATATAAAAGAAAAGATATTCATATACTCATAGTGTAATTCTTTTCAATTCTTTAGCATAAATGTCTGACATTTCAATTATACCATGCATTTAATGTTTTTGGTCCTTTAACATTATCACAATAATTTGTAATATTCGCACATTAAAACATTATATGATTAAAAAACATTTGCTTCAAAATGTGCAATACATTTTTTAAAAATTTCTTATAATTTTTTTTTTTGTCTTAAATACCAAGAGTTTAACAAATCTAATAACTTCACAGATTGAAATAAATTATGGTATAATTTGAAAGGAAACATTTCTTTTTCAGTCCTAAATGAAGAGGGAGCTTTGAGTTGACAGAGATCATAACACATAAATTAGATTGTGGTCAGGAATGATGGCAAAACAAAAGGTGAGCCCATCAAACCAATACACTAATCAGCTCAAAATCATCACCATCTTCTGTAAAAGATTTTTCAGAGAAATAATAAACAGATTTTTAATCCTCATGCATATCTTTAGAACCTCTCTGTTCATTTGCTATATATCTTTATCATGTTAACTTCATAATATCCTGTGGATTTGTATTCACTTAATTTCTGTCAAATCTGCTTAGTTACAGCAACAATTCAAAAGTAAAGTATGGAATAAATATCTAAAAATAGACCAATACTATACACGCCGAGTTACAACCCCAGATGACAATCAGAAAAGCATGGGTTTGTTATCAAATGCTGCCTGTCCATGGTGTTTTTTCACCTTTAATTTTTTTGTCTTACAGACTCACATTGACTCTGTAAGTCGTAGGTGATGTAATTTTATCCAGTCCTTTTCTTTGCCTTTGCAGCAGAAACAAGAACGTCTGATCGACTTTGCGTACATGACATATTTTTTGTGGCTCATTTTTACATAGAGAATGGAATACGGCTTTAGAGATTCCTTGTAATCACTGGGTAGTTTTCTGGTTTTTATTCCAATAATGAAGAGTTAAGGCATTGATTCTCACACCATATCATCATTAGAATACATTTTCTATCATTCAACATATTTTGGTAATTTTTTCATCATTTATATATATACAAGAGGCCCATGGGGCCTGTATCGCTCACCTGGTTGAATTGGACCAAATGTCAAAATAATGTTCATATTGAATTTGTTTTATTTGTAAATCTCTAACAATGCTATATATGGTTATAGTGTGGGAATCCGAACTGCTTAAAAGATTAATGAAGTCCAGACTCTCTAAAGGTCTGAAAGATCTCAAGAATAGTTTTTAGAACATGCATGCATTCATCACTTTATAACTAGTAGCACTTTAAAGGAATTACATCTATTTCCCCTATTGGGCCCCACCCTTTTGGCCCCTCGGGGGGTCAGAGTCACCATTTATGCAAAATGTGTTCCCCTTTCCCCCCAAGGATGTTTCTGACCAAATTGGGTTCAAATCCATTCATAACTTTATGACTAGTAGCGATTTAAAGGAATTACCTCTATTTCCCCTATTGGGCCCCGCCCCTTTGGTCCCTTTGAGGTCAGAGCCACCATTTATGCAAAATCTGTTCCCCTTCCCCCAAGGATGTTTCTGACCAAATTGGGTTCAAATCCATTCATAACTTTATGACAAGTAGCGATTTAAAGGAATTACCTCTATTTCCCCTATTGGGCCCCGCCCTTTTGGCCCCTTTGGGGTCAGAGTCACCATTTATGCAAAATCTGTCCCCCTTCCCCCAAGGATGTCTCTGACCAAATTGGGTTAAAATCCATTCATAACTTAATGACTAGTAGAGATTTAAAGGAATTACATCTATTTCCCCTTTTGGGCCCCGCCCCTTTGGCCCTTCGGGGGTCAGAGTCACCATTTATGCAAAATCTGTTCCCCTTCTGCCAAGGATGTTTCTGACCAAATTGGGTTCAAATCCATTCATAACTTTATGACTAGTAGCGATTTAAAGGAATTACCTCTATTTCCCCTATTGGGCCCCGCCCCTTTGGCCCCTTTGGGGTCAGAGTCACCATTTATGCAAAATCTGTTCCCCTTCCCCCAAGGATGTCTCTGACCAAATTGGGTTAAAATCCATTCATAACTTAATGACTAGTAGAGATTTAAAGGAATTACATCTATTTCCCCTTTTGGGCCCCGCCCCTTTGGCCCTTTCGGGGGTCAGAGTCACCATTTATGCAAAATCTGTTCCCCTTCTGCCAAGGATGTCTCTGACCAAATTGGGTTCAAATCCATTCATAACTTTATGACTAGTAGCGATTTAAAGGAATAACCTCTATTTCCCCTATTGGGCCCCGCCCCTTTGGCCCCTTTGGGGTCAGAGCCACCATTTATGCAAAATCTGTTCCCCTTCCCCCAAGGATGTTTCTGACCAAATTGGATTAAAATCCATTCATAACTTTATAACTAGTAGCGATTTAAATGAATTAACTCTATTTCCCCTATTGGGCCCCGCCCCTTTGGCCCCTTTAGGGTTAGAGTCACCATTTATGCAAAATCTGTTTCCATTCCCCCAAGGATGTCTCTGACCAAATTGGGTTCAAGTCCATTCATAACTTTATGACAAGTAGCGATTTAAAGGAATTACATCTATTTCTCCTATTGGGCCCCGCCCCTTTGGCCCCTCGGGTGTCAGAGTCACCATTTATGCAAAATCTGTTTCCCTTCCCCAAAGGATGTTTCTGACCAAGTTGGGTTCAAATCCATTCATAACTTTATGACTAGTAGCGATTTAAAGGAATGACCTCTATTTCCCCTATTGGGGCCCCGTCCCTTTGGCCCCTCAGGGGTCAGAGCCACCATTTATGCAAAATCTGTTCCCCTTCCCCCAAGGATGTCTCTGACCAAGTTGGGTTTAAATCCATTCATAACTTTATGACTAGTAACGATTTAAAAGAATTACCTCTATTTCCCCTATTGGGCCCCGCCCCTTTGGCCCCTCGGAGGTCAGAGTCACCATTTATGCAAAATCTGTTCCCCTTCTGCCAAGGATGTTTCTGGCCAAATTTGGTCAAAATCCAATAAGAACTTCTTGACTAGTAGCGATTTGAAGTAAATGTTGACGGACGACGGACGGACGGACGGACGGACGGAGGGACGGACGGACGGACGACGGACGCTGCGCCATGACATAAGCTCACCGGACCTTCGGTCCAGGTGAGCTAATAATTATGTGTTAGAAAACATAGAGGCTTTAAAGAATAAATGACTCATTTTGTCATGTAAATGATTAGTTTTAAGGGAAAAAATCAATTATTCAATTTTCACACAATAAAGATTATTTTGAGCTGATTTCATAGCCATTTGATATCACATCAACAAGAATCAAAAAGAAAAAAAAACCTAACAAAATATACATTTCATCTGAAGTTATACAAGATTCTCTAAGAACATTTAATTCAACGATAGCTAGAGTTATAATTTATCATTAGGAAACCTTCATATTTACATCAAGCCATATCTCAAGCACAATATTCCAATGAGGTAATAATTCTTTGAAATCAGGCCAAATCAACACTTTTCACAATTATGATTTGTTACTATATACTATTGGTCCATGTGAACAAAAAAATTGACTCAAACTTCAAAATTTCTTTTACAAAAAAAAAATATCAATGATTGAGTTTATTTCATAACATTATGTACCAATTCTGTTGAATTAGATCATGATGCTTTTTATCATGCATTGTAGTTATATTATTGTGACTTGAAACATGTCTGTGACTATATATAGCAGCATCAGTTATAACACCCTAATGTACAATCAATTTCATTTGTGCAAATCTTGACAGGTCTGAAGCTCAAATCAAACAAAATTCTGCACTACAAAAACTATCAATCAATGCAAAACTAAAATCTACATTTATAAATGAATATATATCAAATCAAAAACCTAGACATAAATTCTAAATTTAAACCTGTACATTTCAGAGCAAAGCAAAGCAAAATTATCTATCACATATATCATGACGAAAGAAAAATGAAATATGGAAGAAATTGGAGGAAATGCAGAGCAGCAAAGTGGAAGAGCAGACAACTCCAAGGGGAGATAACTCTGTGTGATTTTTTTTTTACAAACACCCTGAGAGACATATCACATTTTGTGTCTAAGAGAGCACCCTAAGACAAGTGATTTGGCTAGGTCTCCTAGCATATATACCTGAGAGAAATACCTATAGTTCATCTGAAAATATTTAAATACCTGTCAGACAATTTACAAAAAAAAAACAATATGTATAAAGACATGTTTTTGAGGAGAAAACCTCAGTTACTGTTTTCAATATGTAATGCCTAGTTGAAATTTAATCAAAGAAAACTATCTTATAGGCATTTTGATAAAATTTAAATCATTTGAACAAAGCAGAACATATCAAACATAATGAGCATGCACAATATTTTCCTTCCTTTATCACAAATATATGTTTATATAATATGGTCTTCCTGCCCAACCCACCCTCCAGTTTGTATAAAATAACCGAAACAATATAGTAAGCAGGATGTGCAAAGCAGAATTTACAAATCAAAACAAGACAAACACCATGCCAGACTTTGATACTGTCAAAAACCAGACCTTTGGGTCAAACTCAGTCAACCAATTAAACAAGACATTCAATAATACAAATTATCAATGGCTAAATCTCATTGGTTGATTCATAAAGTACGTACTACCCGCCCGTCTTCATTTTATTCCTGGAAATTTCTTTTAAATTGTTGAAAATAGATAATAAGAAATAGCTTTCACCGACTTAGGTTAACCTCTTCCTCGGTTGTTGACTATGAATTCCTCAAATTAATTTTACCTCTAGTGAATGATGTGTCAATAATATAACAAGCATATATAGATTTACATAACACAGCAAATATACAAAACTGATAAAGTCATGTATATATGCAGACAACATTTGGCGGCACATGTATGTAGCAGTCAATAGAATATAAAGGGTCGGATTATCGACTCTACAACTCACCAATTCACTGAGCTTGTTCTGAAGCTCTTTGACTTCTCGGTTACGTAAGGAGAGCGTGTCTTCCAGCTCCGTCACTTTCGTTGCCTTCTCCTCAAGCTCAATGCTTACTTGGCTGGTCTGTAGAAAATACACAACTCTATAGGATATCTATTGTTAACAGGTCAAAGTTTTGTTATCCTACAGAAATGTTTCCAAAAAACATTTCTGTTTTAGAAATGTTTCCAAAAAACATTTCTGTTTTAGTACTGGCATAGGAAAGACAGTGAGAATGTGGAGGCTTACGATATTCAATGGTTTCCCATTGAAATATAAAAATGTGGAGGCTTACGGTATTCAATGGTTTCCCATTAAAATATAAAAATACCAATCATGTTTGTAACATATTTTCTTATTCAATCTGAAAAATGTTTGTTTTTCAACACAACATCGTCAGATTTTCTGTTAAGTATATTCCCTTGTATGTCAGAAGATCTAGATTACACTTAGAAATCAGGTTAAGTCATGACATTTGTCATATATGTACCAGGTACTTCCTTATATGACTGTAGTATAGAGTTTAGAGAGTATTGTTTGGTGTACACTTTGGTACAACGTCTTAACCATATGTAAATAAGTACATTCCAATTACGATAAGGTGGAAACAAATATCAGCAATTTCAAAATTTGAATTTTTCATTTAATTAAAGAAGTTTGAAAAATAAACTCTTTTCATCATTGTTTTAAATGCATTGTTTTAAATCTATGAAGTACCTTTGCCCCTTCCTCTAGTCTTGAGGACTCAAAGCCTTTGACCTTGTTCTCGGCCTGAGATACTTTATGAGTAAGTTCCTCAATCTGGTCAAGGAAAACTATATTCTGATCTTCAGTTTCAGTTAGCCTTTCTGCCTTGTCCTTCAGCAGAGCCTGTGTGTGTAAGAGGCAGAATACAATAGCGAAAGGAATAGGTCCGAGTGATAAAGGGGAAATATCATTAAATGGCTTATTTCTCCAATAGTCTTGTAAAATGCCCTCTGCACTCCCCTACACATTTTTTTCCAATATATAGTGCATTCGTAAGTATGCAAGTAGATTATTGTGAATGGATGGAATGATTGCACCAGATAATGTCTCCGTTAATTTTTCCCTTGCAGTTAATATATCTCATATAATAACACATGAGAAATCTATACATAGTAAAATATTTCTTTCCATGGATAAATTCAGTTAAGCTATCAAACTGAACATGCTGTACCCCAAAGAACCACAAAGAACATAATTCATTGTCATTACAAAAGACACCATTCATTGTCTATGATATGAATAAGAACCTTCAAACCAAAGAGTTCCTGTTCAAATTTGTCCGCCCTTTCCTTCTCCCTCCGAAGAGACTTCTCAAGATCCTTGAGCTTGGCTTCCTCTTCTTCAGTCCTTGACTGTAAAAAGAAAATGACCTGATCAAATCTGGACTATTTCGGTTTCAACAGGTTTTTACATTTTTATGATTGCCATTGCTGACGAAGGACTTCAGAATGCACTTCAACGTACAACAATCTATCATCAGTTGATTCAAATTCTTTTCCAACACCTAATTTCTTTAATAAAAGAAATAATTTGCTATCAACTATTATTTCTATAACAATAGCTCACCTAGTATTATGCACTGCAATATTGATTATGTGTCAGTACCTTGTTTTAACTGATGTACATATGTCATAAAGTATGCTTTAAAAATTTGTAGGATTTTTGCATTTAATTAGGGAATTGTCCTTTTTTCACTTGAAAAAGAAGTTTAAGACAGACCTTCTGTATCATATCTTTAACATTTTTAAAGAATGTTGTGTTTTACCATGTCTTTTAAAGTGAGGCATCTATGAGGAAAACTAACGAAATCAGTTTATGCTTAATAGAATCAGAATCAAAATCTTAAACAAGCACAAGAAATGGTATATAATAATCCCCCTTACGGCTTGTGGTAATATCGTTCAACTTTCGAAAAATCTGACAGAAAACTTCAGTGAGCAGCTTGCTAACAGCCCAAAGGAAAACAGTTTGCAGGTACAATTGTGTTATGATGGTGAAAAATTGTTTTGCTGCAACCTTCACCATAAATATGGCCTCTGCATTCAAATAGTTTTCAGAATAACATGAGGGGTATAGTTATTTCTGGATGAACAAGTTAACATTTTATTTTTTTAACATTTTAGGATAGACATATCAAATGCAAGCAAACAGGAAAAGGTCAACATGAACTCAACCAATAGCAAACATATAGATTTATTTTTTCTGATATGGGATTTTTTTTTTTTTCAAATTAGGAAAAATAATTGGGAATTGGCTTTCATTTTGGCCCTTTGTATTGTAAGGCTGAATATTTCATCCGAATTTCAGACCATTTCCTCCTATAGACAAGAGCTGAGGTCAACATGAATTCAACCAATAGCAAACATAGATTGTTTTTCTAATATTGGATCATTTTTTTTCAAATTAGGAAAAATAATTGGGAATTGGCTTTCATTTTGGCCCTTTGTACTGTTCAGCCGAATTTCAGACCATTTCCTCCTTTAGACCAGAGCTGAATACCTCTAGATCATCTTTGGTTATAGCTTCTTCTTCTATCTGGAACTGAAGGTCCTCGACTTTCCTGTAACACAAAATATCAATGATGCGTCATCATATGGATTTTTTTTTACCTTTCTGAAATCTCTTTGAAACAATGAAAGAACATGATGTCGTTTAAGTCAGAATTATTAATTAAACAAGCTAATTCCACTACCTGAAAAATGTGCCATAATCAAAACTCTATTACCATTCTGCCAAAATCCTCTTTAATGTCATGAAATATGTCATTGATTATATCATCAACGATGGAAGATATTTTTCCTTCATTCTTTTATTTTTGTGTCAACATAAGGCTTTATTTCTGTATACCTTTTCTCGTCCTCCAGTTTACACAAAAATTCTGCTTTCTCCTTCTCCAACTGTTGGATAGTAGTCTTTAATTTAATCACAGCATCATCTGTGTCCTCCCGCAGACGCTCATTCTGAACACGCATGGTAGTCAGCTCCCCCTCAGCCTGGTTAAATTACGACATAACATAAAACAGTCAAAGATACAAACATCATAAGTTTTTAAACACATTCCTCTACAAAAATTGGTTTTCTCTTCACTTTAATAACTTCATTCCTTTAATAGATGTAAGTACAGTACATTATTAGACCATTTTTACTGATTTTTTTCTTCACTTTGTATAGAGGTGCTAAAACTAGTATTTTGTTTTCTTGAAAAATGCAGATGTACATATATACATTAATGTTATTAAATAGCTAGGAGATACTATTATATATGTCCTGTAGTTAGTGCAGAGCTGTTGGTGTCGTTTCATCTTTTGCCCATTTCGCTGATAATTTTTGCTCACCATTGGCCCTAACGACCTCTATAATTTTGACAGGCCATTAAATATAAGCTAACTTAGACCTAATGACCCTTATAATGTTGACTGGCCATTACGAATTCATAACTAATTAGACATATCTACATAGGTAGAGCTATTTTAAGGCAATCAGTTGGTATTGATGGCATTTCAAATAATTTATCACCTACAACCGAAATAAGTGTTAATTTCCTTGCATCCTTCAACACAGCTAACTGCCAACCAATACATTTTCTCAACACATGCATTACAACTTAATATAGTTCAGTATTAAAACAATACTTCAACTTAATAAGCTGTGGTAATGCTCATAGCCTGGACAGAATATCCCATGATAAAGATAAGCTATATCATAATATTCAGTGGTCCGAGTATTAACTCAAGTTTAACATAAAGGAAAAAGGAAAGTGTACAGATTTCTTTCCATGTTAAGTCGAAGGGACATATCATAGGGGAGATAACTCACCT
Organism: Pecten maximus; assembly: GCF_902652985.1. Lineage (NCBI taxonomy): Eukaryota > Metazoa > Mollusca > Bivalvia > Pectinida > Pectinidae > Pecten > Pecten maximus. The sequence goes on along the minus strand of NC_047022.1, from coordinate 19,089,920 downwards.
CGTCCACGTGGGCTGCAGCACGAGCGACCTCCGCCCTCTCCAAGTCCCGTTCTCTAAGCAGCTGTTCTATATGTTCCTCCTTCTCCTTCAAAGCTTTCTGTGAGTTATAGAACATACACAAAACTTTAACAAGATCAGTTGGTATGGGAAACTGAGATGGAGAGTGTATCCTCTTCCGCAGTTTTATGTAAATTTTGAAAGTGGGAGAAATTGCTGGTTAAAATTCAAAAACATTCCCCAAAAGTTGTTTTGTTTTGATTTGTTTTTTTTTTTACATCTTTTCTAATATTAATTGAATATTCACCATAGATCATATGTAAAATCTTCCAGCTATGTATTCAATATTTTACCAATTCTCTTCTGAAAATAAATTTATGTCAATTTTGATGCTCTTGGTTTAGCTTCCAAAGATTTCTTAGAATGAACCAACACATTTTACATTACCTACTGCTGATGAAACAATTAAAGTGATTAAGATGAACATCAAGTAATCATTAATTCTACATCATAACACACTAAGAAAGGTTAATAAGTCAGTTCAGTAAAAATACACAACTAGACATTCAAGTATACATTAGTATTTACTGATTCCTGTATGATCTCTTCCACCAATGACAAAACTTTTACCACTAGTAGACCACTTGACTTATTTTGGTACAAAATTTTCTATCATTGTTAAATTTATACTCAACATTTCCAAACTGTTCAGGCATCATTAAATCAATTATATTAGAGGACAGAACATGTATAAACGAACACAAGTGTTAAAAAGCCATTTTTCTACCGTGATAATCATCAATATACAGTATTACACAAGGATACATTGACATATCAACTATGTTAAGTAATGACATTACATGCATAAACCTTTGAAGGTCTACATCCCCAGTGGGTGAAATAAAGGGATCTGAATTAGAGGTATTAGCCCCTAGTGAGTGAAATAAAGGGATCTGAATTAGAGGTATTAGCCCCTAGTGAGTGAAATAAAGGGATCTGAATTAGAGGTATTAGCCCCGAGTGAGTGAAATAAAGGGATCTGAATTAGAGGTATTAGCCCCTAGTGAGTGAAATAAAGGGATCTGAATTAGAGGTATTAGCCCCGAGTGAGTGAAATAAAGGGATCTGAATTAGAGGTATTAGCCCCTAGTGGGTGAAATAAAGGGATCTGAAGTTGATAATGTCATCAATTGTTACTCACTTTTCAAGGACATTGATACAGTAATGAAACAATGAAAATGTTTCACACTTAACAATTTGTAATTCTTTTAAAAAGTATCAGAGAAAAAAAATCAAACATGGGCCGGTACCTTGTAAGAGTTTGGCTGGCCAGCACTCGACAAGCCTCGACATGCTGACTAGCCAAACCCTTCCACTCGGGTTCAGATATATACCTGTCCATGTAACAGGCCCATGTAATGTTCTATTATCTATATCAAGGTTCAGCATGTTTGTATTATGATAATAATATGGACATTCTACCACAATTACATCCTACAGAACCCTAAATGTACACATTAAGACACCCAGGCAAAACCAGGTGTCTTAATACAAATTACTGGTACTGGCGACAATAGGAGCATTCATGTTCACATAAAAGCCATATCTTCAAATTGAAGATTAAATGCTTGGAAAGTGTTCCTTGCCTCCGGTTTGGATCCTGTTAAAAAATCCAGAATAAGAACTGTTATCCCTAGGACACTTTAAAAGTACTACGTACCTGAAGGACCACTAACTTTAAATATTTCAACTAATTAGATTACTAAGGTTATCATTTATGGCAGTTTAATCCCTGGAAAATCCCACAATGTCAATTGTAAGATTTTCTTGAACAAAATAATTTTCACTAATCTAAGATCTGTGTTTTGGTAACCATAAAAACATTATGTGAGGGGGAAAGATAGATACACAAGCTAACATATGAAAGGTTATTAAATCATTTTTTTTTCATTGGAATTAATGCTGTTGTTTGGGAAGAATTATCCAGAAAATGATTTACTACATTTTACAACAAGGGGGCAAAACTCCATTAATACTATATATCCAGATACATGCCTTACGGGTGTGGTTATGACATGCACAAAAAGTTGTAATCTATCCAAACATTATGGAGGAATTGCTGATAAAAAATTACGGACAAAGAATCAAACCATTAATCTATACAAGTGGTAAAAATAGCATTCAAAAGCACATCTAAGTGGGTATTTATGAATAGTTTCATTGAACCTGACCAGTAAAATTTAGAGTTGTCAGGACAACATCTTCAGGATGCAGACAGATCAATCCCTATATATATATTTAGTACTTGGTTGCAGAGGACATAAAAATGTCTGTCATCATTTTGTTGTGGAGGATATACAAATGTCTGGCACCCACACAGGCTGAGAAAATTGAGCCTTAAATCTATATGTAGAAAAAAAGCAACATCCATTGCCTTGAATGGTGACAACTATTTTAAGTCTCTTATGAAGAGAGATTCTATTTTTTATCACTTCAATAATTTCCAATTTTGTTACATTTTTTTTCACAAGTGCCTCTGCCAGAAATTCAGCAATTGAACAATTTACAATATTTCTTAATAAGGGTTGATTTGACCTCTCCTATACAGGAATGGCTAAAGTATAATTTATCATATGACTACTGTTATATACGGTGTCATAAACCCATCACATAAATTTTCTTTATGACACTAGTGTAATAACACCTTTCGCTACGCTGATTGGCTGGTTCCGTGAGAACTGTATACGCGTGGGAACAACCTACTTCTTTTTACTACGACTCGTAAAAATGGCGACTAGTGCTTGTAAACTTTGAAAAAAAATCAACTGAACGACAAATTGGTCTATTAACAGAACATATTGTACAATCAAAGATAAAATCAAAGATGTATACATCCTAAGTTTTTTAATTATATTTATACTATAAGATGTTAAATTAGGCCTGGCAAACATCTATTTTATGACCCCTAGTCTAGTAACATATTTCAACTCCGATAGAAAATTGCGGTTGCGTTGTCCGATGAGACATATCTAGTCTAGATTCTTTTTAAATAAACAAATAATAACATTATTTAATAAAATCCTCATGAAAAACGGCAATGTAGTTTGTTACAACTTGCCTTCAACGGTTACTCAGAATAACATGCTGACACTGTCGTCGACAAACACGTGTAATGTCAAAACAAACAACACTGCCAACAAATCGGCATCCAAAGTCGCTTTTCACGGCAGTCTGAACACAATGTTCAGTGGGAATATTCACGGTGGAACATTTCACATCTCCATAAACTCCCGCGAGGACGAGGATAAACACAAAGCAGTGAAAAGGCGCCGTACAATGGTTCTGTACGACAGCGACAGCGAATAGACATTTGTACAACGAAGCCTCCATTATCGCGCCAAGTGACGTCACGGCTTCGTCACATCAAAAACAGTCGCTCATGAACTTTCAAACTAAAATATTTTCCTCATTGTTTCAAACACCAAGGACAATTTATCTATTATAGATTAAATGAAAAAAATGCTGAAATTTTGTTTTGAGACGTGTATTTAATAAAATGAATCCTTTTCAAGAGTCAGTTGTGTTAGAACTATTTCTTCTCTCGTCGGTATAATTGACCTACTTCGAAGGTTCGGGTGATTTGGTTGAGATGTGACGATTCAAGGCAAAAGAGAAAATCAGTTTTTGATGGGGAACGATGAAAAGAATCTGTCATTCGTTTCCCTTCATATTAGATTTATGATACTCGTTTAGAATTTTTTATTTTTGCTCGCCAGAGGCTCGCAAAAATAAAAAATTCAAAACTCCTATCATAAATCTAATATGAAGGGAAACTCATGACAGATCCTCTATATATACAACATACGCAAGTTTTAAATGACACACACATACTACAGGTATTTTAAACAAACAAAAGGAAACATTTTCATTATTATAAATTACCATCCAATAATTAATAATTGATTACATGAACAAAGTCATCATGTAAGGTAATATGATGTACATCACAGATATCGATAATGGGTAGAAGTAACATGCATAGGATTACATATATCCTACAAATATACTGAAAAACTTCACAGATCTGACCTTGACCTCTACTCACCTGTAGAGCTGTTGTGGTGGCCGAGAGGTTAAGTGTGCTGGGTCGCTGGCTGGTTTTGGCCTGTGTTAATACCAGAGACTTCCCATCAGACACCAATCATTAGTAGCAGTGGAATTAATATAAGTGGCAGAGGGCAGGTCAAAATAACTGTATTACCTCCCCTTGATTAATCTGAACTAAGACAGGTAAAAAAATATCTAAATTACCTCCCTCGATTAATTTAATGATGGTGACTGACAATTTGCAACAGGTCAAATTAATATTACCCATCATCTGCCCTTAATTAATTTATATAGATGAAAGTAGATTGGTAAAAATGTAATTACCTCCCTTTGATTAATTTAATGTAGATGGCAGTTTAGACAGGCCAAAATAACATTATTACCTCCCCTTGATTAACTTAATGTATATGACAGAAGGTGGATGAAAACACTTTTATTAATATATTTTATCATTTGAATCTAGCTTAACATGTTATACCCAAAATTGACTTTTTGAGAATTCAACATAATTACCTCCCTTTGATTATTGTAGCCTATATTTAATCATTTGAATCTAGCTTTACATGTTAAACCCAACATTGACTTTTTGGGAATTCAACATAATTATACCTCCCTTTGATTATTTTAGCCTATATTTAATCATTTGAATCTAGCTTTACATGTTATACCCAAAATTGACTTTTTGAGAATTCAACATAATTACCTCCCCTTGATTATTTTTATGTTTAATCAATTAAAAACAATTTAAAGAATGGCAGTTATGGATCTGTTCCAACATGTTTTTATTACAGTTAAAGATGATTAAATTCCAAGATTTAAATTCTATAAGCTGTTCTCTTAAATTCATTTACCGGGTATACTGTTTTCAATATTTATTTCAAATATTTCCGAATCCTTTAAACCATTAATATCTAATTATAAATATATTATCCTTTACCAGCTAAAAAACCCTGCTTTTACTTTTCATTTGGAAAAAAAAGGAAATCTCACCCTATTCAATAAAATTATGATTTTCAAACTTGAACAGCACTATCTGATTATTGACATTTTGTTATCTTTTATAGTGAAAAACACTTTGGTTGATTTCTTAATGCAGGCTTTTTCTTTTATTGAAACACCAAAGGTAGGATTTTCAATTTTTTTTTGTTATTCCCATATATAGGGTTAGTATCAGTAGTTAAATTTATTTGCCATTTCAAGATATTTTTTTTGACTAGTTTTACTTTCAAAGATTTCAAAAACATTTATCTTATTTATCTGCATGGGAAATTTTAATTGCATTCATGCATACAAGGTGGATTACAAAATAAATTGTGTATATTATGTCATGGTGTTCCCTGAAGTGCAAAAAAGTCAATAATCTAAATACAGTGCTAGAAAGCAAATATTCCTATGTATAGCCTATATAGCTAGGGAAACAAAACTAATATCAAAGCTACAGTACCTAAACTATATTTCTAAGGATGTATATGTAGCACTATATGTGCCTAAGGCTTAATAATATGCTATTTTTTGTTTATCTTTTTTTTTACCAATTTTTTTCCCGTTTTTTTTCATTTTAACTAATTTTTTGCAGTATCATTCCGTTTTTAATTATTTCATTTAAAAATTATTATTATTATTTTTTTTTTTTTTGCGGTATCATTACAATCACATAACATAATTAAGTGTAACATTCCCAAATTTTCCTGACTTCTAACCCTCAAACTATTTTAACCTTTACTAGCAAGAACAATTTTCTGCAGTGAATTTTATACAATTAATTTATTTTAGTATACATGAGTTCATTGCAATATCATTATTAACACAATTTCCCCTAATTTTGATAATAACAAAAAACTCCCAATATTTTTACGGTATTTATAATTTCATCTATTTATTAATTCTGATATATTTTTACTGCAGCCTCTACCACAAATTAATGAGTTTTGTTACAAAAAACACATCATAAATTAAAATATCAGTTTGTCAATTGAAGGTGTTAAAAACAGCAAAATATTCCACACAACCTGTAAAGAGTTAATTATGTGACTGGAATTTAAAATATTCAGTACCAGACTACCCAATTAGAAACACAAAGTGGCAAAAAGTATCAGAATCTTTACAGAAGGATTTCACGATAACAAAGAATTCAAAAGTGATACAGCTGATTCTATTATTCTGTATATATATATACTTAGTCTTTATATCTTAAATCTAACATTATGCATTCATTTTTGATTGGCTGAATAAACTGTATCTGGAACTATTAATTCTCATTTTATTTTTATTTAATATTGTGAAAAAAGAATTTCAACATATTTTATAATCTACGACTGTATGTTTTGTTCATATCACTTTGATCTGTCTCCATAAAATATTTCCACAGTGAGATTATTCATGCATATTCATGCAAAATAATCAATTAAACTATAGACTTTAAAAAAAGAATTGAAAATGCAAATTAAAACATCAGCCAATGATTCAGCAAATGAAAATATACTTAAAATATTACATTTATCTTTTTCTTAGATAAATGTAATGCTTATAGATATATATTTACTTAATAATAAGCCACTCAAATGTAACATGAATACTGCATATTATTAATCAATAAAGTTTGTTTTAATTATTCTGTGGAGAAAACACTTAATATATATATTATTCATTAAAATTCAATCCATATTTCTTGCAATAACATTATGCTGTAAATATATTCCGATATTTATACACATGCAAACTGAAATTAAACAGTTTTCCTTCATCATCCTATTAAATTAACAGAGAGTATGTCAATTAATGTATATTGAATAACAGTAAAACGGAGGTTGCAGAGAGAAATATATGTAAGCTTTTTAATGAGAATTGTTCAATTGTTCAAATTAAATCATTCTTGATATGTACACAACTGACATCATATAGAAGTTGTAGAACTTACCAAGATCTGTGCTTTTGAATTTTTTTTCTAAATCTTATTTAATTTATTTTCTTTTTTTGTGTCTAAAATTTTGTCTTTATGCCAGATATTATGATTCTATATCCATATACTGACACATGTCTTGATTTTGAATATACATCTTTATATATATACAGTCTTGCATAACTGAACAATTCCACTTTCTTTTATATAAAACACAGATATATACAAAGGTGAGAGATTAAAGAATTATGAGGTGGTGAGGATTATCGAGTGAGTGAAGCACGGAAGAAGCATCAGGCCAAAACACGAACACCATGCCAACCGCATGTTGTACGGATATTTATCAATACCAACATTGTCTACTTATATATATATATATACACACCAATAAATAATACTAAAACTTCTAACAGGATTTCCTGGAAAAAAACTGAATTATCCCTTTTTTCATGCATCCTTCCTTTTTTTTTAACAATTCTAGTAAAATACATATCAAAGACAAAAAACAATACTTGGGAAAACAACCGTCACTTAATTTACTGAAATTTCCCAGCTATACAACACATCTGCATGAGTACTATATATTATTACCATGCAAAAAAACAAATCTGTAAAATGGATTTAGAATTTGTATTCCATTATCTGAAGACTGCATTGTTACAAGCTCTGCATATAAGGAGAATAAAAAAAAAATTCAATAACACAAAAAGCTTCATGATTCATGCATTGGTGTATCTGTTTATGATCATCAATGACGAGCACATTTCTCTTTAAAGCAGAGCTGGCTGGTATTGCATTATTAGAGGCCTATGAATCATTTTTGTAGTTGCAGACACGACCGTTGACAGGAGTCATTGATTTATTTAACAGAGAATCTTCCCATTGTAATGTCATCACTGATTTTGTATTTCACAGATAATTCAGTTTTAATATTAAACATAATACATCATTAATACACTTCCATCACTATGTTTCAGACGAAGGAGTATTCGTGGTAAATGCTATAACAAGCACTATAGCCTGGATTATCTCTTCTTGAACTGACAATATTGGAATCAGAATTCTGAAACCTTAGCAGCAATGTTTAAAGCCGCAAAGACTGTTCATAACAGACATTGTCATTATCTTGTGATGTTCCTATATGTACATCATAAGGCATAGCTAAATATATATAAAAAAATAATTTTCAAACACCTATATATTTATATACTGTCAAGCTATATATGGAAGAACCTAAAATCTATACCTCAATCACACTCAAAATTGTCAAATTTTACATATGACAAGATTACCTATAGATATTCAACATTTTTTAACTACAGTAGAATATGTTGTGGGGTTTGGAGTTACAAATGGATCGAGTCTAGCCTTTTTTGTAATGTGCAATCTAACATAATGATCTTCTTGATAGAATTAATGTCCCAAACAAAAATGTATTAATAATTATGCCCTATTAACTAATAAGTCCAAAACTAAAAATATCTTTGTCGCAAAAATCATAGAATAGATGTCTTCCTCTAAATCTTCTATTTAAGTTTCCTTACACAATATGAGAGTTATTTATATCACTGCTCCAAGCCATCGTAGATTTATAACACCAGATGTGTTGTTAAGACATTCCATAGGCATTCTTTACATTTTATTTCTATCTGTGTATCTCCTTTAACATAGGCATGTAAATTGTATAATGTTGTGGAATTTGAGCAAGGTCCATTTTCTGTGTACACAATACAATTATGTATTAGAGACAGGATGTATAGTGATAACATCAAAATCCTGTAGCTGTCTGTAAACATTGTACTGGTCACATTGAAAATGTTTCTCATGTAAGTTTTTATTTACACCTAGAATTCAAATGAAACCTATTTCTCATGTACAGATATTTTACACCTAAGAAAAATGATGAAACTATATGATTATATTTAAATTTGTTCAACGATTAATCTACAACCAACGTTAAAATGTTAATGGTACATCTCCTATTCATGTATTTAGCTACTTTAACTTGCATTCTTCTTACATAAATGTTGACATCTTCATTACAGAGTAAGTAACTTAGATATATGATTAAGCATTCAAACAAATAGCTATATATCCTTATATTTGTAGAGTATTTATTTTTAGAACTTTTCTTTACACATTCTTAATTTCATTATTTAAATAGGAAAGCAGTGCTGAAGTTACAGAAAATTTTCTCAGCTCAGATTTTAAAAATGTCTCCTCAACCAAAATTTTTCAGATTTCCGTTTTTCTGATTTCTTTTGTTTTTCTAGTTTTGCTAGGTTGTACAAAATCACAAAAGTGTTGGTGCAATCATTAGGTACCTTAAGTAATATCCTAATGCTATCACAGGTTTGATATTCTATTTCTCAAATGGAAGTCTTTTAATTCACAAGAAGTTCAAGTATAAAAGCATGTGTTTGAAAATTCCAGTTGAACAACATTTCAGTTGAACATCATCTAGCAACAAGATTTGTCAAAAGACATACATTCTATTTCGGCAACCATGGTAATATCAAGTTTTGCTCCAAGGGGTTTACAGGGGCCAAGCTTAAAGGTAGCTCATTGAGTAAGAGTGCTAGCCATGTAATCTCAGGTAAATTAAGATCCGACATGCGTGGTTCGACGCTCCCTACCAATGTCAATTTGTGTTCAGGAAGCTGAGAAATGGACTGGTCTGTGATGTCATGACTGTGTCCTTGGGCAAGACACTTAACCCTAATTGCTATGAATGGCATGTGATGGGCCTTCCATATGATGTTCAATGAGGTAGTCACTAACTACTACAAGGGGACCCTGGCTGTTCACTGGCCGATAAATTCAGTGAACAAACAAACCAACCAAGTAGTTTACCTACACCACACACCCAAGCCAGGTGTCCAATAACATATATGTATACATGGAAATGTATGTAGAAAAATATTACATAGAGATTTCAATGTTTAACGTTTCCTACAGACTATATAGAATATAACGCTACACTGTACAAGTACACTAGATATTTCTATACCAGGTGCTGTAGTGAACTGTCAACTGCAGAAATGCTTTAAGTGTACAGTAGCTTTCTTGTTATAGCTAGGCTACCTGTTGCATACTGTATAAGCTAGCACTACACAAACAGACAGCAACCACATAATTATATATCTACACTTGTGTAATTTGCATATATATATACCTGTACCTGTTCTTCTTTTCTTATATTACAATCAAATCAAAAGCTAATTCACTTTATCTAAAGTGTTAAAATCTGTAGTTTTTATACAAATTGACATTTATTTTAAAACTTAGTCATACATTTTTTTTCTCATATAAACTAAATTTTAAAATATGAATTCACCTCCCTAAAATCAATTTTAGAATTTCAATTTGTAAAATATCAGTTCTGCAATTTAACTTATTAATCTATAACACAGTAATCTATTGTTTTTTATTAACGGTACCCAGTAATAAAATCTCATAAATAATGTTTCAAAGAATATATTTACAAACATCTGGACTCCATAAAAAAAATTAGTCTTGACAGGACAAAAAGTTTCCCTTATACAAATGTGTATGTGAACACTTTTATCCATGTACCTGGTATATATATACTCTGGATCAAATTCCAACACCTTTGAAAACTGTTGTTTGTAAAATAAGACTCCCCAAGACCCTCTACAAGCAATGAAAACTTAGTGAGCTGTAACGAAAAGATAAATCTCGATTTGTGTCGAGATATCAATAAGGTTTATATAGACCCAGACAAGATACAGTATATACTGCCATACAGCATTCTAACCCAATGCTATCCACATGGTCAATTTCTTTCAACAGGTTCACAAATAAATTTAAATGAAATTTTCTCTATGACTGGTTATATAGTTAATGTTTACCGGGCAGTGGAGAGATGATTATACACGAAATATCAGCTCAATAGCAAGTGGTGTTTAAGCCAGCAAAAATAAACTGGCTTAGTTTAAAAGTCTATCCCCCCTTGGAGCAAACATTGTAACATGCAAAAGCCTAACCAGCTTTACAAGTAGAATTAATCATTTAAAAAAAAAATCAAAAGAAATCTAAGTTCATAAATTTCTTCGTACAGATATATAAATATCCCTTTTTATATATTTTAAACTCAATTTGGAACCATTTACCAATTCAAAAAAAAAGAAGAAAATTTATTCATTTATTTTACCATTCAAACTATGCTAACCATCCCCAGAATTCATGGAGCAGAGATTTAACACCCCAGTACTACATTTAAATGATGTTTATCTTGTGATGAGATTTCAGATAAAGACAGGTTTTCACAGTAATCGGGACATCCTGGCCAGAATTAACTCACTGCTTGCAATAAACAATATAAAGAAATGAAAGATAATGTGACCTCATTTACAAATCTCAAAGAAATCTTTGATCCAATTAAAACTTCAAAATTCAATATTGAAGTTATTTTTTATTTCCCCACCACATATATCCACATTACCTAGTTTTGTTTTAACTGTGACCTTTCATTTGTTACCATTTAAACAGATACTGTTATTTAGGCAAAACTTCATATCCAAATATGTTTACATTGTAGGCTTTTGAAGGATCAAAACTTCAATTTGACATAATTATTATGTGTGGGTTACAGACACATGTACAGTATGACATGGCACACCTTGCATCAATCATACCTAAAATATTTCTTGCCTACTAATCAATAGTAGTTATGTATACAATACATTAAAAATTACATGCTTACTCTTAATGCAAGAATTTTAATACTTTTAACTTTTATAATGATTTTGTTGTGTGAAGTCCAAAATGTTGCAATCAGTTTATAAGATTAAAATATACACAAACATTCAACACTCAGTCACACCTAATTCTATTTTGGAGGTGCGTTATTTTTTTTATCGGTTCTCCCAATTTTGACTAATACATAATGATAATAAATCCACATTTTATCAGGACGGGTTGATGAATTTCATATTTCTTCAATTTTGAAACTCAGAAATCAGATTTGGTTTAGTTTGGTTTATTTTGTTTAATGTCCTATTAACAGACAAGTGCAATGTCATTTAAGGATGTGCCTGGTTTTGGAGGTGGAGGAAAGCCAGGGTACCTGGAGAAAAACCAACGGCCTAAAGTCAGTAGCAGGCAACTGCCCCATGTGGGTTTCCAACTCATGACCCAGAGGTTATAAATTAAGGGCCAATGATAAAGTGTTTGGACACCTTAACCACTCGGCCATCGCGGCCCCTCAGAAAATCAGAAGTTATGAGGATCTGGAATAGGGATAATGTCTGTCCATATCAAATAGTAGCTTTATTTAACTGTGAGAACATATCTATTAACTTAAGTAATTAGTCAGGATTAACAAATGTATCTATTTGGGTGGAAACTGAGCTACCCCAGGAATACCAGCTGGGTACGTACAGATGCTTATCTGGTCAAACCAGTTTCAAGGCCAGTTCAAGACTTAATTCATCAAAGCCAAAATTATTTTTCAGCCATAATTCATATCCACTTTCGTTCTTTAGAGCTTTTCACACAGAATGAAAGACATTTTTGTATAAAAGATCTTTGCAATGCCTTGATGCTTCAAGACACTTTTCTTGGGATTTCAGCCATAATTCATTCACTTCCGAAGGTCTATCAGTCTGAGGTTGCATTTCGCTATCACCTTTAAATTCACAGACTCAAGATCTCATAAAAGGTTGCTCTTCCAATTTGGATTGAAAACACATATTGTAGTTACAGTCAGAAATGCCAAAAGTGTATATGCAACTGCCAATGATGGCTTCAATTTCATTGGGGACTACATGTAAACAATATAAAAGAAGCTTTCATTAAGGGGAGGTAATTCAATATAGTAGACAACTAAAACATAATAGCCTCAAATGATTGTAATTACCATAAAGATTACCACAAAGATATATTTCTAAGACATATTTTTCATAGCAACATAATGAAACAAAAAGGTATATTTCTATAAGACAAAATATACCAATTATAGTATTTTGGAATCTCTTAATTTATAACAAAACAATAAAAAAACTAAAATGTAGTGATGCAGAAAATAGTGTATCATACCTGTACATCCTTTATCTTATCGTAAAGGAGAATGGTAAGTGGAAAGGTATGAACTAATGTAATATAGACAGGAATATGTCCCAATGATGTTCTGTATACATATATATATGTAAGAGAGTAATTGTACGTATATATATATATATATATACTCATTAACAGACCTAGCCTGTTCATTTTTACGCTAGCATCAGCTGGGCTAGCTATATATTATCCATTCCACAATCAAAAGCACAGAACAAATAGCTAGCATACTGTCCTGGGAGCTGACAAAGGCAAAATGGTGGGACCTGCCAACAGCACCAATTGCATACAAGATTTATAAGCAACCAATCATATCAAAGGATTACATGCAGATGTAAGGATACTGTAGTGGTTTGGTTTACGTAGGGATATTAATTAACAGGTGTTCATATAGATGTCTGGCATTAAGTATAGAACAGTAAGTTCATCTAGGGTGTGCTGTTTCAGAAATGATGCCTGATATTTACCGACATTTTGATGTTAATATAGGATCCGAGATTGACTGATACTTTATACAAGATCTTAGATTGTTTGTCATTTGAGCAAGATCTGAGATTTGCAAGATCTGATCATGAGTTTGTCAGTCATTTTATGCAAGATTTGATCATGAGGTTTGTCAGACATTTTATGCAAGATCTGAGGTTGCCAACAACTTTTACAAAATCTGATTATCCAACATTTTATAAAGATTTGAGATCAACTGATCATTCCATACAAGATCTGGGATTGACTGGAATTAAACAAATATGAGATTGACCAACATCTTATATATAATCATACAAGATCTGAGATTGACATGAGAAACTGTATATGAGAGAGAGTCCTGGCAGTATGTGGCCAATCGTATCCCAACTGACAGAGCTATACAGATCGTACAGCTGAATTTAAGCCTACATCAGGATTTATCTTCTCTCCTTTCATAAATTGTTCAAGGGCTAATTATTTTCAGAAGGGTTTTTTCTTACATTTTTACATGAATAGAAATATACATCCTTGTTCAATGGAAGATATTCATATCTCGATAACTAGGCTGACCTACTTGGAATGTATTCTGATTTAAAGGGATATATTACACCCACAAACCCCGGGTAACATGGAAGTCTTGTTTGTGCACAGATTAAACTTCAAATTAAATGATAAAGAATTTAAAGAATGCATTACATGTCTATATGCTATTTTAACTTTTGTTCACAGATTGTTGGAGAGACAATTTGTTTCTAGTGTTAAATCATATCCCATTATGGTAAATTAAATATTTAATATTTTAGTAAATAGTAAAAGTTGCTGGTTACAGATATGTCTGGTATGGCGTTATTCTAGGGTGTGTTATTATGTCTGCAGTCTTTGTAATGTGTTGCAGAAGGCATGTATTTGATAAATACTGTCTGGTACTTAATAGGTCTGACACATTCATTACATAAACAGACATTCAAGGGCTAGAATACCAAGCTTCAACAATGCCACACAGCTTCTTACGTCTATATACAGTTACAGGAATCTAGACCCGGAACTTTTTTTTTTTCAATAATCTTGCCAGATATCGACATCTTGTCTGGGAGTCAATTCAAACAAAGCTGGTCTATGTATTTGTGTAAACTTTGTCAATGTGGAAACCTATACACACATATATATACAACTACAATAGAGTCCGATGATTACTTGGCAGAATTCATGAATATTCACATGAATTGTATACCTATAACTATCTTAAGATATTTAGAATGCCCTCACACCGATGTAGATAACTTGGGTATTTTTATGCCTTGTAGAGGCGTTCTCAAGGTATGACACTGGCCATGGTTCAGAGCAAATTTAAAGCATTCCATGTTATAGGTCCAGAATCTTAGGTGAACTTTGACCCGTTAACCTTAACCAATGACCACCCGAGTAATGAAAATATTAACTAAATCTGTTGATTGTTTCTCAAATTTTTAAATCTTGGAATAGGAGTGTATTTTAATATAACTTAGCTGTAGATTTGTGTGTATATGTAACTGATACAGATTTGTGTGTAATTACATTTTTGTAAATAATTAACCTAACATTTAAAACAATTCCTTTTTTATGAAAATTTAGATGTCTAACCACTATTACCAGATTTATCCCGTAATAAGCCCAGGGGCCCAAACAAAAACTTTCACTCTATGAACAGGTCAATGTTGGCCTACAGCCAGATATTCTGGACTATAAATAGACATGGGTGGTCTTGTTACCGGGCATGGGCGTATTGGTGGATACATACAGTAAAACACCACAACAGTATCCTTATCAGGTTGATCCTTCAATCAACAGGTATAAAAAGCAGACAGCTGGGATCAAGGCAGCAACCAGACAAAAAGAATGAAAGTGAACTGCTCCATAAAAAGGATAAACCACAAGTTTCTAGACACATTACCGGTGAATTCGGTGATGGTGACTTTTTTTGGATACGACGGAGAGGCAACTGATTCGTAAAACAGAAAACATTCATCAACAAAAAAAAAAATCAAGCTTAAATGTACGATGATCAGAAGGGTTATGTAGCATCACAAATTGACAAAATTTCTATAAACTAAAAAACTAAAATATAAATAAATATATCAGCAATTCATAGAGAAGATGATTAATCAACAACCATAGAAAGGTATAGTTGTGTATACAATACTCTGTATACAGTCATAATAAACTTAAAATACAGATTAATCGATACTAAAATATATTGATCATGACTGACAACAGATGTCACAGTCATCAACAGTGGTAAATGATGCTTCGATGACATTTTTATAGGTCTTTCGGGAACAAGCTTGAAATTATTTCATTCCTCAAAAGTGAAGCAACAGTACTAGTGTTTTGAATAATTATAAATAACAATCTTGGAAAAAAGCAGATTTTTTCAGGAGTTGGGATGACATATATTCAATTACAAGATTTGAAAGTGAGAGATTAAACGATAGTAGCACATATATGGGATTGCAGGCTTGGTCGTCCCCTACTGGGATATTACAATAGAATGCTATAATACATTCACATTATGGTGTATATGATTTGATAGCAAGAATTATCATATTGTATACATGTACAGAGTGTTGATGCATGGATTGAAATTAGAACAGGCATCTTCAGTTCAATCTAAGCATTTGGATATGACTGAAAGTTTGTCATAAATAAGCCACTCTATGGGTTTACATATATATGTTGTGTCTTGAGTAATTATAAAGAATATATATTCTATAATTTCTTGGTAATACAAGTACATATTATAAATGCAGTCTGTATATTATTTTGACACATTATTTTATCTTCTGACACCAATAAGTTCCAAGATAAGATTAATCTTATATAACATAGTAACTTGCACGGAACTTAACGAGGTAAAAATTAAAAACATATATGACAAGGCAATGAGGTCTACTCCTTATAATAAAAAGGTTGAATTAACTATATATAGTGCGGTAATACAAATATATGTCATTCTTTTAGGCTTTTGGAATTTAAGTAGAAACAACAATATAATTATAGGTAAGAAGACAATATAATTATAGGTAAGAAGAAATGTACAACTGAGTTGATAAGCAAACTAGGATTATATATCATTACTAAAAATTGATTTTCATTTGTAAAATTTGCTAAAGAACTTAAATTATTCAATTATTGGCTTATCTTTGGTAATTAACATACAGATATGTTTATGCTATTATAGGGTAATAGAATTTAACAGACTTAAACATGGAGTACAAATGGAGAACAAGCATATGTGCATATCTTGAAAACTGAATAGAGATGAGGGGCTTATGCTTGCAATGTCTTGGAAAATAAATACGCAATATATATATATTAAACACAACAACAAACAGACATATATACATGTACACAAGGCTGTGGAATAAATAAACACAATTTTCACAAACCGAGTTTTCAGGACAGCATTAAATACGACAAAACAACACAAATATGCCATGCAGCTTACTAATGCAAGTCCAAAGGTCAGAAATACGCCAGAAGTGAGGAGAGATATAGTCATCTACGCACACCACACACACGGTCATTTCGGAAATCAAACTTTCACAAAATGTGAGAGGAGGTCGATCGAAATTAATTAATTCTTTAGAACCATAGGTTACAACATGTATGTGGAAGTAGGGATTTAGCTCGGCAAGTTGTAGGTCTCGCATACCACTGGTCTAAATCAGTGACGATTGATACACTATGTAGTATATTATATAAATGTGAAATGATGGCCATTTAGTAGATGCTTAGTAATGAGTGGTGAAGATGACAGTATATATGAAGTCCTGTAGGAAACTACAATTTCTACTTAAATTAAATTTTCATATTTGATTGATGTTAAATACTTAAAAGTGATTGATGCGAAAAAAAAGTGAATTATAATCAACTTTAACTTGTGAATAATTACTGTTAGTTTCAATCATTTTCAAAACAACAAAAACTTACATGCAGTGAAATTGAATTTTATACCAGAAAAATTATGATTTCTTTACTCTCACTTAAACAAATAGATGATGGCATTGCATGCATCAATGAAAATTTTCATTTTGAAATAAATGCGAAAAATATATATATATATTTTTTTTTACTTATTATCAGAGGGAAACACATTAGTAACCTGTGTATGATTATTATTGTTAACAAAAAGTACTATAAGTCAATACAGTACAACAGCTTTAGGGCCAGAATAGATATTACAGTCATATATATTGGTAGATATATGTAGGTATACATGAATACAGTACTAGTGTTAGCAGGATCATCAACAAACAGTTATGCACACTAGTGGTCAAATGAATTTGTTGAAACATAAATTAAATTTACATTTATCTTATTTTGCATGTACTCTGACCTATATTTTGAGATTTTTTTTTTAATTATGAAAAAGTATGAAGGTAAAAAAAAAAAAAAAAAAAAACGCAATTTCAAAACCCTTCAAGGAAACATACTCAAAAAGTATTTCACATGCATGTGAATTGGTTTAAGATGCAAACTAGCCTTTCCGTCACAAAATGAAGATGAAGAATGATTGAAGTTATATGTTAGATGATATATACCAAAACACCAAACTGTAGTTACACACACAGGGGCTTGAAATGTTCCTTTGACCCGCATGAAAAATTAACCCTAGGGTCCAACCCCTAGATCCCTTAAGTCAAGCCCCTGTGGTTACATGGGAATACATGTGGCCACATGCATGTGTAAGCACCATATATATATCAACCACACATTTGTCTGAGCTGGCTACAGGTGGAATACTTCTCCAAAGAACACAAGCCATAAAACCTACAACTGTTCAGAGCCAAACCCCTACTTCCACATCAACAGACACAAAGGTATTAGCAAATAAATATTTTGTGTTGTGTCAACAAATAAACGAAATCCATACGTGTGAGGTATATAAATTTAGGCAACAAAATCAATACGATCTAGCTATGACAACCAATGATGTCATACCGATCAACATTTTTTTTTTTTTTTTTCAGATTAAATTTTTTTTATTTAGATAATTTACAAGGAAAATGTGATCTAATTATGACAACCAATGATGTCACACAGATCCTAATTAAATTTCGGAATATTTTTTTTGAGAATTTTGATAAAGAAGCATCAGTAAAGCTGCATGTACCTGATTACTCAATGACGTCACTCCAAGTCTTACCCGACTTCGTGACACACTGGATGCAGAGGAACTGATGGAGCTGACCGATTCCTGACTCCCACTTTTTTCCCGTGACAACCGTAAACTAGTGTTCATAAGGGAACGTGCCTGTGGGCTCGGCGTGGTACTTCCTGTACCTACTCCGGGCCCAGATCCAGATGTGAGGCGTGTGACTTTGTGTAACGGAGCAAACAGTCCGTACATGGGGCGGCAATCAAAATATCTGTCAACATAAAAATCAGGATCCATTACTAGGTTTCACTTGGTAAATTTGTAAACAAAATTTGGTACTTGTTCAAATGTAATATATCACATATAGTCTGTAGGTTTTTTTTTAAGATTAATTCCATTCAGCAATTGGAAGCAGGAGCATTTGAATTTAGTTGAGAATTATTACATATTCTCGGGCCAATGATGGGCTGAATTCTAAATTTTTTCACAATAGAAACCAACACACAGAATTCCCAAAATTTACAGAGCTAGTTACCTATCTAAATATTCTTTATAACTCACCAATTTCTTCACAAAACCATCCAAAATGGTTCAGTTTTTTAAGAGATTTTCAAAAAATGCCCAGATGCTTGTTCAAAATTTCAAATGCTCACATTGTAAGTTGTTGCAAAACCAATATTTATTCACATTACATAGAGCGAAAACAAATCTTACCTTTTGCCTGCCACAGCACCATCATTTTTACCCTGCTTTTCATCCAGTTCTACACCTGCCCAGTCTCCTTTGGCAAAGTCTGTGAACCCTACATATCTGAGAGTGCCCATTTTAGTCCCACTTACTAACACACGGTCACCTATCTTTAACACAGGTTTACTCCCAGCAGATGTTGGTTTTCCTCCAAGTGACATTGGTGCCTTTGACAGACTGGATGTCGAACCTAAAGGTCCTCTACTAGCAGTTAATCCAATTTTTGGTGTTGTGGGTCTCATGTGAGAACCATTTGGGGTTGCTTTCACAGAATTCTGTCCTGACTCGGACATGTTATCCTCTGGTCTCGGACCAGTTGACTGCATCAGATTGGGTGTCCGTGATAGCTTTGAAATTCGGGCAAACACCCCCCGTTTCGCTTCACACTGAAAGTATCTAACACCCTGAACTGATCCATCGTTTTTTCCATCAAATTTATCCAACACTATTCCGGCCCATTCTCCAGGAGCAAACTGGGTTTCCCCCAGGAAGGCTATGAATCCTGGCTTATTGCCAGATACCCAGATTCTGTCCCCGATGATGAAGTCATCAGCTGGAGGTGGGGGGTTCGGCAGCTCAGGGCCTGTAGCAAAAAAACTGAATAAGTTTCAAAAGCACTCTCAAATGTACTTTCCTCTTGGCTCCAATCCTTGAATAATTAAATTGCAATTCCAAAGAATAATTATATAATATTAAGTAAAATTACCGTTCTGACCAGACAAACTTACCTTTACACTAATCAATGCAAAGATAACATTGTGCGATTCTAATTTTTATAAAATGTTTGTGTGTAATGCAATTCAGCTTAGACAACATGTACATACCCCAGAGATTATATTAAAGTGTCACATACAGTACAACAACAGATGTGATATATACTGATCTTGGCTTCCTCAGTGCTTCAAAGCTTTCTCTTAATACTTTATCTGTAAATGCAGCTTTTACTAAAATATAGTTACAACTGGTTAGCTATATACAGCTATGGGCTCTAATGGTACCAGCATGTAACACATTTATACTATGATTCTAAATTTCTGACGGTGGGGTGTTTTTATTTATTTTATTGTTTATCACTATCATTATTTCTGATATGATGTAAATACAACAAAATCAAAAATTTAAACATAATATAATTATGCAAAGGTGAGAATACAGTGCTGGAAATATACCTATATGCATGTACAGTTGAAGTCAATGGGGCTATGAAATAACTTTGAGATGTCACGAGAATTTGAGGTAAGCGAGCTCAGTCAGTCAGTTACAACTATAAATTACATTTTATTTTCAAATTTTCATATCTATATATAAATTCGTCCCATTAGAGCAACAAGGTGCTATCTCGATTTTTGATAGTTTTGAGAAAACAGCAATTGAAAGTTTTGAATTAATATGGCATTTAAATGAAAAATATTTCAATTATTTATCAATAATTATTCTATAGATCCATGTGCTAGGTCAATATTAGGATAAGAATTTACAACATATTCCATAATTAAACCTGTTAATCAAGGTCATTTGTGAGATAGAACCTTGTTGCACAACTACTTTGAAGTAAGTTTAAAGCAACAAGGTGCCTTCTTGTGAGATAGCACCTTGTTGCATTATCAAAGTCACAATAATTTACTAATAGTATGACTAAATTTAGCTTTCATTAAGTAATTAGGTATTGATTTTAGATATATATTATTGTTTCTGCTAAGTAAAACCGAATATGGTCCTAGTCACTGGTATGTCAATATTTGACGAGGGTATTATGGTATGGTGTTGTCCGTCCATCAGTCCTGCATTTACCTTTGTTTGTCCAGGTGTACATTTTTCAGTCAATCTCCTTCAAACTTGGTAGGCTTTATAATATATTATGTAATTGTGTTTGACTATATTTACAAAAGTTATTGCCCTTTATTTATTTCAATGTTTGAATCTTGTCCGGATATCTGCTCCAACATTTTTCAGCCAATCTCTTTAAAACTTAGTAGGCTTTTTTCATTATGATAGTAGTTGTGCTTTTTTTCTGAACAGCATTTTCATTTAACTATTGTTGCGAAACTTATCCCCCGTTGTTTATTTTCAGAAGTTGATTCTTGTTCTCTTGTTTCTTAGGGGCATTTTGATTAGACAATTAACACTTCATTTTCATATTTTATTAATTTTGATACCTTATTGAATATTTTTCCTTTGGCATGGGACGAGTTCGTATTGTTTCTCCCACAGTACAGTCAGTACTCTTATTATATATATAATATTGAATATTAGTAAAGCTTACACAATCTTGTATTTGTTCCACTGGAACTTTTGTCACAAGTAAGTCATCTATTTAGTGCATTATATTTTACTCTGCATTCAACATCAAACACCTTCTATTCTCTCTCATCTGAAATGCTGTCTTAATCCTTTTTGTTGGTGATAATTATATATAAGTGGTGCATAATGATTATGGGATACTTGTGGAGTTATTCCTGATTGGGACATTAAGGGACAGCAAATTATTCTGTTTTGCTACTAAACTTGCAATCTTTGACTCCACCAACATTCATTTTCATATTTGAGAAATTGGTTGCCCCTAGATCTTTTAGACAATAAAAGTCATTGTATTTAAGTGAAACTACCTAATTGCCATGACAATACAAGCTGTCATCTGACTTGGGTTATGAACTGGAGTGTTTTTCTTTGCATTATCTATATAAAGCTGAATGAATAGAATCTGATTCCAGATTCAAAATCCTTTTGGTATATCTTTTTAGATGATTTTGCTTCAATGACATGCAATAGGCTACTAGCCATGAACTGGTTTCTATGCTGTCCTTTACAAGTATCAGAATATAGTAGGTGACTTCTTTCACATAATAATTTCCCCAGCAACAGAGTATGTGCTATAACAAACAGTTACAGTGTACCAATGTCACTAGATCCACTGCCACCTAGGATCTCCTCTCAAACATGTTCCTGTATGATCTTGAAGGAATATAACTTTTAGCCTCTTTGTTTTCTCCAAGTTGGTCTTTTCTTGCTCAGTGTATTTATTCCCATATAACTGTTCTATTCTGATTCAAGCTCTGTGCCAATATTTCATTTGGCCTTTATCGAAAGACAGTAGTACTAGTAGTTGTTTCTAGATGATCTATAGGCAATTGCAAATCGCCTTTTTCCTGAGTACCTCCTGTATTTGGAAAGTATTTCTCTTTCACGAAGAGAACACGAGCCCGCGGGTATTGTTTTTTGACCCCACCCCCGGTTTGGTTTCTTCGATTTTAAGCAAGAACAATAATACTCAATAACTTTCCTTCCAATATCCAGTGCTTAGAACATGTGTTCTTCTTTACAAACGCTGAACTTTATTATACTGAATTTAAGACCAAAGGCTTTTGATTAGTTATTAGATTCCAGTATAATTTTCAGATATCTTCAAAACTTGTGACTGACCGCTGCTGTGGCAGTACTCTTGATGTCATTTTCCTTTCATTTCAAGGTGGCACAGGCTATTTCTATTACGTTATCATTCTCATATTCACAAAGACATAGGTCAATATCAGTCACAAGAATATAGATAATATTACTGGAATAAATACAAAAGTCTATCTTCGTTATGTTTGCCAGAGCAACAGATCATGTGTTCCGAATTCCTGATTCCACACGTTTTATTAACCTACTGTTAGTAGATCATTGTCCACTGTATGTTGCTGTTCCCAAAATAATGATTGACCTCGCTATTAGGAATGGTTTAAGAAGTTAAGCACCTAGTATTTAAATGAGAAAATGCTGCCTGTTTTAAAGTTTCGATCTTTATAATCTTGAATATTTTTCAATAAAATCTAAATATGTGATACCTTAGTGGCAGGGGAATGACATTTTTATCAAAACAATAGATTTCCCTCATGTCAGCTACAAGGGGTCATATCAGTTAATTGTCTTGTAATATGAAACCAAAACCTATTACAAGTAGTGTGCAACAAGGATCCTTCTCGGACATAGCACCTTGTTGCACAAACTGATACTGATATAGCACCTTGTTGCTCTAAACATATTCTACTTTCTGAAGATAGCACCTTTCATTAACTAACAATTATCTTTTTTAATTAATGGTATTTTGCTTAGATATTTTTTTACATGAAAGATGCATATATCTTAACTTTATTTCTAGAAAAATCTCATTTTTGCCAAAATATCAAGATAGCACCTTGTTGCACTAATGGGACGAATTGCAGGTGTAACATCAATGAAACAAAAGTTTGTAGCCGTGCACATGCAAAGAAAAAGTTGTACTAACACAGTGACAAGATCTAGACAATAAAGCACTAGCTAACAATTAACTGGCATAGATTCAACTGAAATTAACACATTTCATCATCTTAGGTTTCACTTAAAGGAGTAAATATATAATTAAATTTTTTTAACAGAAAGTCATTGATGTATCTGTCATGTTATACACAATTTCTTCAAAAGATGGCAATATGAAGTTGGCAATAACATTTCTACACCTGGATCCAAATTTGGTATGTAAATGTTGAAACAAACTGTGGATGAGAAAAGCTCCACGATACTACTGCTAGGTCTTGTATCTCAGGTGTATCTATATCAGATTAGTCCATGGTAATTAATATCATCAATAACACTATCTGTGTGTATACAGCATACTGGTCAACCTTTCCTATTTGTCGAAAGTATGGTAGTCTCACCCATTTTTACTTCAAATTGTTTCATTGGAAATTTTACCTCTTACTGAATATTTTGTCAAATAGAGCATTATATTATTAGGTTTCAAAGACAACAATTTCTCACAAATTTCTCAATTTCAAACCTGACAAAGTTGATAGGTATATAAGCTACTGCAGTACTATGTAGTACAGTCGAATCTGTATTAAGCGACCACTCAAGGGAAGTTGAAAAACGGTCTCTTAATGGAGAGTGGTCTCTTAATAGAGATGGTATCTTAAATTTAATAAATGTTCATAAGCTTTTTATTCGCTTTATAAATTGGCAATAATGATTTATAATATATATGAAAAATGAACCACCACTTTTAATAAAACAAAATATTTTTTTTTTTTTTGTGTGTATTTTGTTTTTAATAATTATCACTGTGCTAATTTTTCATCACTATACCGTATTTATTCTAATAAACGCCCCGGGGGCGTGAAATTTTTCCAAGGGGGGGGCGTTTAATGGAGATCAAAATTTCAGAGTCGGTAAGTTGTGAGATATGTTGTATGTACCCATTTCACACCATGAAACATGTGTATATGTATCCAAAACATTGTAAAACTAAGTGACAAACATTTTGTGTATGCAATTGCAAGAAACATAAACTTTGTTATTTATACTTACAGTAGTTGTACATTACGTACAACGTATACATTGTTTGAAACACGGGGTCGAGTGTGTTAAATTGCGTCATAAACCGGTCACGATCCAGTTTACTCTCATCACTTGTAGTTTATTATATCTGCTATCAATCATGTCGGGTTTGAAGTGAAGTTATATGAAGTAAGTTTCAAACTGAAAGTTGTAAACTACGCCGAGCAAAAGGGAAAACATGCGGCAGCTACTGTGTTTAAGGTTGACCGGAAACGAGTGCGGGACTGGTGCCAAAACAAACAAAAACTAAAAAACATTTCTAAAACATCAAAACGCTGTAAGGGAGGAGGAAGGTCAGTAAAATTCCAAAATATTGACGTCCAGGAAGCTGAGGATGTACTGGAAAATTTAATGGGAGGTGCAGTTGAACTCGGTGAAAGTGAAAGTGAATCCACCGGAAGTGATGATGACAGCGAGGTCAGTGGCGCATATGACAGCCCGGGACATTAACGTTTGTTGATACGATATAGTGGTACTGTGTATATAGTTACTGAAAATTTGTTTTGTGGTTTGTGTTAGTTTTATGTTGGATATCCTTTAAATAATTACCTCTGGACACACGTGGATGTGCCACGGTAAGTTCTTTTTCTGGAATTGAGGAATTTTCTTTCCAAAAAAGGGTGGGGGGGGCGTTTATTAGGGTGGGGGCGTTTATTAGAATAAATACGGTATGTATTTTTTGAAATTCTTTCAGCATAGCAAAATACATCGATTTAACATGAGAAATATATTTCCTTGGTTAATTAGATTACTTTCAAATTATTTTTTTTTTAATTCCTGAAATCTTGGTCCGGATTTCCGCTCCGATTATTATTTACGTTCCTGCATTTCCTACTTTAAAAACGGTGACTTTTTCACTGGCAAATATCTGTTTTTATGTCTCAAAAAAGATAACAAATCACGATTTAACAGTAAGTTAACTGTTTATGCATTCCTTCATTATTATATTTCGCATGCAAATTGATATATCGTATATAAAACGTCTGAAAATCGTCAGAATTCCAGACGGTCACTTCGCCTCATCTCCCATCCTTTTGCACGAAAAGTAAAACTACTTGGGTGTTATAAAGGCGAAAATGGTAATGTAAGGCATTTTGGAGACTTCTGGTCGCTTATTGGAGTTATTTTTATCAGGGGAACGAAAAATTGTGGTCGCTGGTCGCGTAAACAGAGGGTCGCTTAATAGAGTTAAAATATATAGCGAAAATGCTCGGGAGGAATTGAAATGGTCGCTTAGAACAGAGGGTCGCTAAATAGAGATGGTCGTTTGGACAGATTCGACTGTATTGTCATTTCTCAGTGTATTCTGTACCGTGTACTATTGTCATTTCTCAATGTATTCTGTACTGTGTACTATTGTCATTTCTCAGTGTATTCTGTACCTGTGTAGTATTGTCATTTCTCAGTGTATTCTGTACCGTGTACTATTGTCATTTCTCAGTGTATTCTGTACTGTGTACTATTGTCATTTCTCAGTGTATTCGGTACTGTGTAGTATTGTCATTTCTCAGTGTATTCTGTACCGTGTACTATTGTCATTTCTCAGTGTATTCGGTACTGTGTAGTATTGTCATTTCTCAGTGAATTCTATACTGTGGACCATATATATATATATTGGGTAACACAAATCAGTGTATTACCACAACAATGTACCAATTAAAGAGTATAATACGTATGTACTGCGTACTACTACCGGTGACAGTGGTTTACCTTTCAGCGTATACACGACGTCGGCAGCATACTTTTCTGCATGTCCGGCACTGATACCTGCAGCGCGAGCACTCTTAGCTATTGCACCTGGATTAATCAAATCAAGCAACACACATACAGCAGAGGTCAGACACTGTTAGAAATCACTACTGGAAACCCATTCTGGCAAAGTCACCCATTTATTTTCAGCTACAAATTCCTAGATTATGAAAACTTTAGCTGTTGAAACAAAGAACTAGTCTACAGTCTATATAGTGCAACAGGCAAGTTTTTTTTCAATTTCATTTTGTTCCAATTGCTTGCAGTGCCAAGTAACTACAAAGTTTCTAGCAATATTTCTAAGCAGATTGAATTTCAGTCATCGTAAATACAAAAAGAAATATGCCTATAATAGATCAGGCAAAAGAAAAAAAGTGTTGTTTTTTTTAAAGTTAATTAGAATATTCAGGTTTCAAAAAATCCTTTTTTATTAACAAAGCATAAATTTACTATATTTTTAAAAAGATATTTTTTTTATCAATCTTACTCTCAAAAAAGATTTCTGAATCAAATGAATTTTGACATTGACAAAAGGGTTTTCAGTATCGATCAGTGTTGGGGAGTTGTTGAAATTGTTGAAAATCAGAGAAGCTGTTAAAACAACAAGTGTTCATGCACGACTTCAATCAAATCATAGACACAATGCAACACACAAGACACTCCAACATTTGTTTAAAATGACCAATCATCACCAACATTGTACCATTTGTTTGTTGCTGTTTTTTTTTTTTATTATTGTTTTTTTTTCATCCCCTCTTTTACAACTTAACTTATAGCTAAATTAACTTAAGAATTAATACATATAGGTAGTTTTCCCCAAATTTTAAAAGAAATGTCTTAATTTAAACAAAACAAGTTTTTTTTCCTTGACCATGCATGGTTTGTTCCAACCATGCCCTAGGCCTCTATTCCCAATACACCAAAACCTCACAGAATTAACACTTAATGTTATCACACTTAAACAAAGCAACACTACAATTATACCAACACCCCAAACTTTGGCGATTGATCACCAAGAACATGTGAATAAAACAATTATTACTTAAATATTTCATCATAGTAACAGTTATTGATTTTATCACCTGTTGTGCCAATCAAAACTTGACATGCTATTACTGAAAATCAAACTTAACCATAATTAAAATATAAGCATCCTTGGTTGATGTAGGAAATTATATCATAATCCATACATTGTATATTTTTTTACCTGTTTATTAACATAATATATGTAAGTAACATATCAGTGCTCTGATATCCAGGTCTAGTTTTAAGTTTTGATATTAAATATATATCAATACACTACTGTATATCAAATTACGCTTACCATAATGCATTATTCAGCACATCAACTCTTTAACTAAGTATATCAATACATTTTATATATCACTAGCCTGGTAGTTTAACAATGAACAGTGTCATATATATTGCAATATACAATAATTTGTAATAATTTAATATTTAAATTTTTATAAAGATTATCTATAAATAAAAAAACTTTTTTTTTTATATTTTTTAATTGAAGATGCTTGCAAGAGTATATGTTCTAGAGATTTTGGGATATTTGGTGCATTGCGTTCAGGTTTATTTTGCTGGGTGTTGCGAACATTACACATGAATGGATTGTGTTGGATTAACATTAACAAGTACAAATATTTCTATATCATAGTTTAGAAAATGGATTAAATACACCAGAAACTGACAAGTTCTTTCCTTAAATATATCTCAAATAGATCTGTGTATAATTATCAAATTATTTTAAAATCAAATTATGTTTACTAAGAATTTTGCCAGGTGTCTGTATAGGGTCCAATATTAGGTTCAATTCCTAATTGAATATTGGCTCTATATTTTCCAGTATTCAACCTAAATTTTCCTGATCAGAAATGTATACCATTGACAGTAACAAAAAAAGACTCTTAAGTTAAATACCACAGCTAACTGGAATCAGTCCGAGAAAAAAACAAGTCTGATTGCATGGCCTACAAGGCCTGTAGATTTAGTTTAAGGGCAAGCTTAAGTCATGATCAGTAAGTCGAACTTGGTGACGTCTTGAACTGCTTGATTGACAAGTGCTAATTTCTCATTATTTTTACCTTTGAGTAATTAAGACACTAATGATTGAGTTTTATTGGACCATTATGTTTCACTTTTGGCAGCGATGCTTCAGTTTTTTTCCTGACCTGGAAATGCTATATATTCTGATGATTATGACAATTAATCATAAGAATCTATAAAATAAATCTGTCAAAACACTGATGCTGGTATTTTCCAAATTCTGGGACAGGTTTGACATCCCATTCCCAAAATACCTGGCAAAAATTCCTTTACACAAATTTTAAATCTCTTATTGAACATTTAACTTAATTAAAATCCATAGCTACTACAAATCCATATTTGAACCCTAGATATTATCACAACAAAGGGATTTACACACAAAACACGCTGTGGATGCATGGAACAATGGAAAAACAGGCAAACGATCATCAGAGGATAGAAAGACAAAAGCAAGGAGGAGCAAGCTTACTTTGCACTTTATGCACAGAACCAGGAGTTGGAATGCTTGTACCTGAAGGACGTGGGGTCGGCATGCCTGAAGGTTTGCCGATCTTAGAGGGCGCTTTTAGCCCTGATGGTCGAGGTAAACTCATCTACAACACAAAATATAACATTCATTCAATCAATGTCAATCTACATCTCGTAATTCCCTGTTGAATCAATATTTTGTACATATCATTACGACATGACATTACATATATCTATGTGCATCAAATTGTAAACAAAGCAAAAATCAATACATCTTTATAGCTTAAACATAAAATTATGAAATCACGGAACATCACAATCACATCTATACCTTTCTGGTTGTAATTTTACTCCATCATATAAAAGACTATACCTTTCTGGTTGTAATTTTACTCCATCATATAAAAGACATCTCCAATTCACATGTGTAGGACATTGGCAAGAATCCTTCTTTAAGGTGCAGCTACTGCCAGTTGGTAAGTCAGCAGCTCTTGTTTAAATTCCACTTCATGAACTCACAACTTTTGGATGTAATTTATTTCCAAAATTGCGGTTGAGATAAATCTTCTTCTTGTAGCTTTATTCAATACCAGTCTAAACCATTATACTGTAATGAAATCCAAAATGATTGTTAATTATATAATGACACAGCATATCCCTGTTGACTCTTATTTTGTTTAATTTCAATCTTTTTTTTTCATATTTTCATATCAAAATCTACAAAATATCAAACCATCAATTTATGTTATCTATCAAATTCAAATTATTATTTACAAAATAGTATATCAAATATTTACATTGTGTAACATCTGGTCACTTTTAGTTATGTGTATATAAATCAAATCTCTAGATCTACATTGTCACACATATCTGCATGCGTACCAATTATTTCCAATTCAGCTATATAAATGTGCCATTTTGTGTACATGTGTGCAGGCATATATCTATGTACTGTAGCTATAGACCTATATCATATATCAATTATATTTAGTGTTCAAAATTTAAAACTGTTTCATCTTCTCGGTTTATAAAAGCTAATAACAATACAAATCCTTCTTAGTGTAAATTATGAATGAAAAAAACAAGAAGGAAGCAAATCCCAAACTTAGAAGTCAGATTTCCAATCACACATCAGTTGAGTACAGCCTTTTGATCCCCAGGAAGCTTATATCATTGGACTGAACACACTAGCATCATTAATATTGTCCGGGTTTCATGATCACACTATAAATAGCTAGCAGTATTAAAATATTACAGCACACCCTACCTTGTAATTACAACTCATTTCAGTCCAGATAGTTTCCCTCTCAGAATTAAAGGAAATATTAACTGCAACTGGCCCTTTTTTGGAAGACATTTATAAGGTATGTGATATCGCGATAATCAGTCAGTTGAAACTACAGGTTCAAATAATAATATGCATGTTATGACACTTTGTTTGGTCAAGAAAAGGTGTAAATATCCGGTCCATTGACCATGTTGACACTCAATTAGCAGAGCATAATTATTTAATTAAACCAATTATTGAGCATGAGTAGCACCCCTTTCAGCTTGTCAGATTTCTTGAAGGGGCAGTTTCTAGTGATGAGTTGATATTAACTTAATAAAGAATATTCAAGATTATTATTGGAGAATGATTCAATTGCAACAAAAAAAGCACACAACTGAGCTAAAGAAAAGACACAAATCTTGTTTCGTTTCATTTTAAAGCCCTGAGAAGGAGTTTGAGGAAGCTAGCCTTATATAGGATGTACTAATATAATCCTCTGAAAACATGTCTATACAGTCTACAGATTTTAAATCATTAATAGAAAATTTATGTATAAATAAATAGTTTAAATAAACAGTTCACTTAAAAAATGGTTTGTAGTATTATACGTGTACATTGTGTGGCCATTGACACTTCCGTGAGTTTTTTAACATCAATTCAATAATATTTATTACTGCCTTCGTTAAGTGTTTAAGCCTAAATCTTATCTTAGGTATATTTTAGGATTTATATGGATGTAAACAACAAGTTATTTGGAATCGTTGAAAATAAAAGAAAGAAATGGCCAATATTTTGGCTATAAAATGGTAACTGATGAGTCATTTATTACTGATTTTAAGAATTTGGATGACCCAATGACGAGTTAACTCATTTAGACTCCCCAAATATTAGATGATACAAAATGTGTATTACTAATTATGGTTCCTCATAGGGATAGATGTGTGATTATATTATATATCTAATTCACATATTTAAACTATTTGGCAGAGGTCAGGAAGAAAAGTGGCCATGCATGGTTCATAATATCCATGTATACGTGATATTTCTGAATTTTCATAGAAATTCTATGCATTTTGCACATAGGATAATTGGCCCAAAACTATTCTAAAACAGTAATACAAAGAAAACAAGATGCAACATCCAGTACAGAGAGTTCAGTGCGTACGGTAGACTCCCTAGGATGGATTCCAAATAGAGTACACAAGTCTAGTACATATAATGTATAAACAATAAGTACGTACAGAAGACCAGAAAACATCTGTAGGTAGTCTTCAACAGGCTTAAATGTTAATCTACATGTTCTGGCATACTATATGCCGTCCTCAGATCAGTGGTACAATTCAACAATGCAAAATGGCTCACATAAACCCACAGACTTAAATTGTGCTCTTTCAAATTCCTGCCCTGGTATTATTATATTTGTTAAAAATTGATATAAAATCAAATGTTGTGTACATATATAGTGTTTATTACTTGATATGTATCCTGATGTAGACTTACTTGCATTGATATCTAATTGTATTGTGAGCTAATGATGCAATACTTAGGACTTCATATTCCATGTGTAATGCTTTTATAGTGTGCATAATTTATATGCAGACTGCACATGTACATGTCAGGATGAAACAAAGAGGAGGCAGATGAATCACCCTACACTGTTTAAGTGTAATTAAACCTAAAGAGAAGAGCATAAGAAAGGCAATAAGACGAGTATATACAAGTGACTAATGTTGCTATAGTGCTAACAGCTTTTGTGCCGTTACATTACAGCCTCAATTGACAGTCGGAGTATACAGAGATACATGCCGCAGACAGAAAACTTCAGATGACCTCAAATGAGCGTTTGACTCACTCAAAACACATGTACCTCTTACTCCACAAATTAATGTGTGAAATATTTATTTTTTAGGGCTGAGCTTCCTAGCATCTGTTGTGGGGTTAATTAATAAACAGAGCCAGAGACTGTTTCTCAATGAATGGTATGTTTCCTGCAGTAGCATCACGCAGCTCCTCGTTGGATAGCTATAGCCTGAGGCACCACAAGGGAAACTTGGGATGACTGGCGAAATGACTAGCTCCAGGGGACAATAGGATGGCAAATTAATTAGAGTACATTGTATATATAGTTACGTGACATCGGTGTACACTATACAAATGTCGAATAGGAATGCTCAGACGACAGGTCATTTTGACGTCACAAGTTCACAACTGTCACTTCGCCACAGTACACAAGTGTTTACTTTGTAACAGTGTCAAGCAGTCAATTTAGGCGATATAATCGTTAAAATCAAAGTCTCCAAACAACGTTTAAAGAAATAACTCAGTACAATTAAATTCCCATCTTATTATGCTGAACATTTTAACGAGATATTATCGGAAGATTACCCATTGACCTCTTTCGATGAACTCTGATGGGACCGTTTCCTCATCAGTCCTCACATCTGCAAAAGTTTTTCGCTGCTTCGTCACATTTGTGGCACATGTGGGTTTAGAATAATGGCATACATATTCAGCATAATTTCAAGTTGCCATTTACAGTCAGTGTGTGTATTCAATTTACTCACCTATGAGTTACGTGGCGCTTGAACGTACCTTTACCCTGCTACCGAATTTCTACCACGAATCATGGCTGCAAGAGATGAGATCCCAACTGCGCATGCGTTGACATAGATTTCCGGTGTAAACAAAAAAGTTTTTCCTTTGGATTAGTGTCTGTAATATATTGTATCCGTCTTTAGGTCACCAAAACGTTAAATTAGAAAAGAATCAATGCGCCGTATTTCAATTAATACCTTTTTCGCATGGAAGATCTGTAACATGCTATGAGTCAATATAATGTCACCACAACAAGGGGCTTTTTCTTGTTGATGACTCACCTGTGATAATGTACAGTGCTCGTGTGCAGCAAATAACGTAATGTGATTGACAAATCGATTATCTAGAAGAGTGAATGAAACACGGGCCGCTAAATCAGTACAGTGCATTTCGTAAGCTAGATAACGCAGTGCCAGTTTACACACTAAAACCTGTCTTTACCGACTCAAAGGGTCATATAATAGTCATATATCAAATTACCGGCAAAACCTGTTTTTACCGACACAAAGGGGAGGTAAGTTTAAATGAAAGACAAATATATGTTAATTGAAAAAACCTGTCTTTACCGACACAAAAGAGAAATAGGCTAAATAACAGCCAGATATCATTTAACTGACAAAACCTGTCTTTACCGACACAAAAGAGAAATAGGCTAAATAACAGCCAGATATCAGTTAACTAACAAAACCTGTCTTTACCGACACAAAGGGGTCTAATTAACAGTTAGATATATCGGTTAACTGGCAAACTCTGTCTTTACCGACACAAAGGGGATAAGTCAGATAACAGTCAGATATCAGTTAACTGACAAAACCTGTCTTTACCGACACAAAGGGGTCATATGATAGATAGATATCAGTTAACTGACAAAATCTGTCTTTACCGAAACAAAGAAAAGAACAGTTAATTAACAGTTACATATATCAGTTAACTGGTAAACCATGTCTTTACCGACACAAACTAGATAAGTAAGAAAACAGACAGATATATGTTAACTGACAAAACCTGTCTTTACCGACACATATGACAGGTAAAATAAATAACAGTCAGATATCAGTCTACTGGCGAACCTGCCTTTACCGACACCAAGGAGAGGTTACTGACGAACCTGTCTTTATCGACAGACGTTATGATAAATCAAATCATAAACTTATTTCAATGCTTCTTCAGGGGATCGGACGGGGGCTTGTAAACGTGTCTGCATGCATGACACACAATCGATCGATCGAACTATATATAATGTAAGAGAAACATGTCTAGCCGAGCGGTATATTTCGGTTAATATACCACCGGGGTAACATACCAACACAAGGGAGGTAACTTGGACAAAAATTGGATATAGTTTACTTGTAAGGACATGCCTTCACAATGTAACTATAGTCAGACATGGCAGCGCATAAAAATATACAATTATACAAATAATTTTTATGGGTTTTCTTCTTCTTCTTCTTCTTCTTCTTCTTCTTCTTCTTCTTCTTCTTCTTCTTCTTCTTCTCTAGGAGGAAGGGAGTGTGGTAAATCAGGAGTTCAAGCCTGGTTCCACTGACTGAGTGTTGAACTGTAGAATAACAAGGGATAGTTTATTTTTACACGGATATACTTGAAAATAATCAGGAGAACAATAAACATATCAAATGTTACAAGCTGTTCCTGTTGGCAAAGATCAAGGTTATCTAAGAGGCTACAGAAGGAAAGTTATATAGTATAAAGTCAGGAAGTTTATATTTACAATCTGCATACTCTATACATTTCTCGGTCTGAAAACGCATCATTATTATGTTAGAGTCAGAAATTAAAGGACTTTACGAATCATTTGTTATACCTGCTCTTTGATATATACTTGTTCGCGTATCAAATTTTTCTTATGATAATGCTGAAAAGTTAAGAGCACAGGCGCTTGCATAGAAAATATTACTTTCATTTTTTTTTGATATGACAGTGGTATGTGTAATCTGTTAAGTACAGCTTAACAGATTACACATATCACTGTCAAAAAAAAAAATGAAAATAACATTTTCTATGCAAGCGCCTGTGGTTAAGAGCTGTATAACCTTTATTGCTTCTGACTTATTTCATACTTCATTGCCAATTTAATTGTGACAAAGGATTAGGCTCATTTTTTTTTTGAACTTATGGACGCCCTCTCCAAACATACAAATATATTACATGAAATCATTGAGATAGCATCATTGGCATAAACATAACGTAGATATTTATATTATTTTACATAGACACAGGTTTGCAAGAAAGAGTACAATCTTTCAAAATCATACAATTTGCATTCAAAGAAAAAATGAAAGGCATTTTCACAAGGATGTCAACAGATGCAAAACGGATCATTAATAAGATTTACTTGATAAATGTCATAATTGAAAACACTACAATTGCGCTTCAGTCTAGCATGTAAAATATCTAACTTTCTTTCACCATAACTAGTAGAACCTATATAACATTTATGATGTACTTCATAAATCAATGAAATACATACATGATATTGAATGGAAATATTCTGTCATACGAGCGAAATATATGTTACATTTAACGGTAAACCATTCAGTTATCTTTTTATTGCATTTATATGCTTAAAAACAAAATTGAAAACATAAAAAAAAAAAAAAATAGTGTCAAAAAGTGCGGGAATCAGTAAGGACGTCATCATTTTGTGACGTTATTACCTCACGTCAACTTGACGGCGCCATTTTGAAAGGACTGATCAACGCAATTCAAGCGTTTTCTGCTGTTATTTGGAGAATTTGTGCATGAATAGCTAACGTCAAGTGAGTATTTTGTCAAAAACTAGTCAGAATATTTCTGGAATACGGCAAAATAACCAATTTATCTATCTACGCTTCGACTGGAAAAAATCAGTTTCAATGAGGTGGATACAAAAGTTAGCTCTGATTGGTCAAAAACGGAAAACATACATTTTTACTGCAAAACCTGATATTTTCACTGTAAAATCTTATATTTTCACTGCTCCTAGCTGCAGTGAAAATAAAAGTTTTATTAGTTTGATAAATTTCTATATTTCACTGGCAAAAATGCAATAAGTTTATACCAATGATTCACAATTATCATTCTCGAGTGTACATAAAAAATATCAAAATTCTCTGAATATAAGAAACTTTTTAAAGATTGGATGTTCATTAGTAATATGAACTCTTGAGATCTCTATGTTTAATTACCTACATGTATCTCCGTTTTATCATTAACAGTCTTACGCTCAGCCGATCGAGCTTTATAGAGAAATTATCTCTAGCTGAACGGTAGATGTGCCTTTTCAATAGCGGATAACGCTATATTCACATCTCCTTAAAAACGGGATTTCTTTTTCTGACAATATTCTATATCGAATTCGTAAATACATTTGTAAAAGCAGATATTCAGATAACATGAACATAGATAATATTTATCTATTAATAAAATACCGTTACATAATTCACATATATCACACGACTTCTTACATCCTTAGTATTTGACTCGTTTTTCCTTCAATGTTATAAGAATTTCCATGAACATGTACTTGTTTTTATCAATTTGAGTTCCAATATCATGGATTTACCCCTGGTTGGTACCTCCGCCACGTTTTATCATGTAGAGACTTTTGATAAATTAAATAGACAAATGAATAAATTCGATATTATGCCAAACCTCCGTTTTCAGATGAGAGTAAGCGGACTTTTAAGAAAATAAAAGCTAATACAAGTGATTGACACTTTCAAATGTGGAAAGTTAGTTACAGCAGGACATATCATACAGCAATACCAATTAGACTACACCTTACATCTGTTGCGTCCTTTATGGACTTGTCATGAATAATCAATTAATAAATCAATTAAAGGGTCTTTTCTTCGTTCGAACGCCAGATGCGATCTATAATTAAATTTATGAAAAATAGAAGCTTACACCTTTATCTATTAATGATTAATCAAATAATTGCTTGAAGAAAAGATGAGTGTTGAAATCTAGACGAAAGTTAGCTAAAAGTTAATCATAAAATCATTAAAACAATTATGGTTTTATCAGTCTACCCATGTGTAACATAGCAGTCAAAAACCATTAACGATCTACAGGCATCTCACAGAGGCAACCTCAACAAGCCCTAGGCATTATGTATTCAGTATGCAATTCCAGGCTCCCCAAGACCGTAATGGACCAAGTGGCCCGCTCCTCACATTGCTAGTCGACATGGCAACATTGGACTCAGGTGTTCCACAAGGTGCTGTATTAAGGCCAATGCTCTTCCTATGAGTGTTAGTGTCTTGTGCGTTTTTTGTGTAATTTTTCTAAATGACCAACTAAATGCTTTCAAATCATCAGAATTACTTTCTTACAGAGTGTCTCTATACAGGAGAATTTGTAACAACCAGGCAAAATTAATATATATTCAAAACAATTGAATTGAACCTATCTTTAATTAAATTGAATCTATCTTCAATTCAATTGATTCTATCTTTAATTCGTCCCTTTTCCCTATTTGTTCGTAAATGAAGATAGATTCAATTCAATTAGGCATAGGTTCAATTCAATTAGAGAAAGGTACAATTCAATTAGAGATAGGTTCAAATCAATTGAAGATAGGTTCAATTAGTCTTATTTAAACCTATCTTTAATAGAATTGTGCCTATCTTCAGTTGAATCGAACCTATCTCTAATTGAATTGAACCTATCTCTAATTTAATTCAACCTATCTTGAATTGAATTGAACAACATGTCTTCAATTATTTGAGATAGGTTCAATTAATTGAATATATGTTAATTTGGCGTTCCATAACCTTGTGATCTCGGTCGACAGATCTCCGAATTACGTCAAATGGAAAGAGCACATATACATCAGATAAAGAAAGCGAGTTCCATACTTTGCTAATACAATAAAGAATGTAAAATATCCGCATTAAACCAACTGTATGTTCAAGTGGAATTTGTAAACTTTATTTATTTTACAACAACTGTGAAACAAGTTATATCAATTTTTATTAACCATGCTTGTTAGCCCGGATGGAAGGACGCAAGGGGGTCTTACAGTTGGAGGAAATCGGAGTACCCGGGGGAAATCCGCGTAGTCAGGCAGGTGACCCCATACCTGTTCACTTCCGATTGGTGAATCGAACCCCGACCACCTAGATGAAAGTCAAGTGTGTTACCCGTGTACAACCCGACCATCATCATCTTCTTCTTCTTCTTCTTCTTCTTCTTCTTCTTCTTCTTCTTCTTCTTCTTCTTCTTCTTCTTCTTCTTCTTCTTCTTCTTCTTCTTCTTCTTCTTCGTCTTCTTCTTCTTCTTCATGGCGCTTTTCTTCAGATATAATTCATCGGAGCTATATGCTTCTGGACTTCCTTAATTTTGTATCTCCACAATTCCATGGAGCTCATCAATTTGTTTTCTTAAAAACTTATTGATCATATTGATTTTGTGTCCTATATATGTCTGATGCACTTCTTCAGTGCCTAAAATATTAATATAGTGGTCTTTAAATTATACAACTGGCAGGAGGTTGGCGCGAAGAGAGGTAATGAGGAATTGTTCATTGTCAATGTTTAGTAAGGCCAAGAAGTAATAAGCGCCAAAGTTCTCCAGCAGTTCAAACATGAAATCTGGTCTTATATCCGCCGTTTGTTCACAAGAGGTAACAAAGTGCACTGTGACGTCACCCATTTGGTGATCGCATCAGTGACATAGCGACGGCGTGTCATTTGGCGCGAATGTAATACGTTTACAGACTAAATATACGTCCCTCGTCTGTTAAGCGTTTGCTGGAATCCTGAATAGATGTAAAGCTTTGTACGTATCATGCTTACGTCTGAATCGGAAGAAGTCTGGATTGGTGTCAAGTCTGTTTCGTGGTGACACGTCTTTACGAGCAAGAACGACGCGATTCATTACCCCTTCCATTCATATACTTGGTAGAGAAATCACAAGGTAAGTTTTAAAATACTTCATAAGGCCATACAGGATGAATATGTAACGATATCGGGGATGAATCCTCTCTGTTCTACATTACTGTCGAGAAGGTATTGGAACAACCTCACGAGGAAAATCCGTTTGATTTCAAACTGACAGTCCAGGGATATTATTGTTTTGCATATATCAGCATCAACCCACATAATAGCAAGCATACTTTCCACCATATCCGATTTTGTTGATCGCATGAGGTTAATATGTGTTTCAGGGCATAATGCTGGAAGCGCCGGGTACTTTTTATGTTCGCATTAGATAAGTTGCAGCAGTGCCCGCAACAGTAAAAAAAAAAAAAAAAAAAAAAAAAAAAAAGACAGGCAGGATTACTTTTTATACAGGTTTAATTTAAACGTTGGTTAAGGTAACAGATGTTCCATTAATTAAAACCGAGGATAACATGGAGCGATTTTTCGATTCTTTCACTGTGCCGAGATGTACCTGCCTCAGCTCCTAAATACCATTTTAACGCGTTGTTCCCGAAAACTAAAACAGAGGATTTTCGTGCTGCTGAGCGAAAATTTCCAAGACACACTGTAATTATAACATATATCGAGCATGTGATGTAGGGCTAACGATGACACTGAGATCAGTGCAATGTCGTCCGCTAGAGTAGGATTACCCGCTGGAATAAATAAAATGTTTGCTCCATAGTTCGAGGCCTTAAGATGGACGAGAAGCATGTAAATGAAGACTTGTCATAAATATGTGGAACTAACTCAGCAGAGTTGACAGCGAACCATTTAGATGTCCACCATCCCAAAAGACGGCACTGGACATGCTTCCGTAAGGATCACGAATGACATTACAAATAGGTCCGTTTAGACCGAGACAACGCAACTTGTGAAAGAGACCTTAATGCCAAATGGTGTCAACTACTTTCCTAGTATCAGAATAGGCAACGTAAGCGCTACTTTTTAGGGTGCTACGGTGACACAGTTGTAACACACTTGCCTTTCACCTAGGCGGCCGGGGTTCGAAACCCCTTGATCGGACGTGAAAAGGTATAGGGTCACCTGCCCGACCACATGGGTTTTCCACGGGTACTCCGGTTTCCTTCCACAGTAAGACGCCTCGCGCGCTTCCATCCGGTCCAACAAGAGTGATTAATATAAGTTGATATAACTTGTTTCGTAATTGTTGTTAAATTAATACTAATACTAATACTACTAGTAAAGTTTACAAAAACGCTTCTATGCTTTTCCATAGTAGGGAATATCGCTTCCTGGGCCTGAAACGAGGCTGTGGGGCATCCTAAATGTTTGCAGAACCCGTATTGCTGCTGGCTAGAGAATATATCCGTGCGCGTGGATAAGCAAAGTTTCGCGTTGATAACATTTTCGAAGAGTTTGTAGAGGGAACATTATAATGATACTTGCCTGTAATTGCCCATGTCTATTTTACTTTTCGACCCCCCTAAGGGTAGGACGTCTCTCATAACGATCTGTTCCGATGCGTATCGATGCAAATCCACACCTAATCTTACCTAGCGAACTAAGATAAAAGATATTTAGGTATTACCAGCCTACTATATTGTTCTACCTCGTAATTAACTTCAATAGTCTGAACATGCAAGAGGCGATTCCGAGCTACTGTCGTCACCGCCCTGAAGTAAATTATCACTACGAATAACATCTGTACTATAGTTATCCAAGCCCACTTTAATTTCGTCTTTTCGCCCCGATGGTTATCGAGAGCTAGTCTAGATCACAGGCGCTTGCATAGAAAATAAGAATTAAAAAAAAAAATCATAACAGTGGTATGTGTACTGTGTAATAGTACTTTACAGAGTACACATACCACTGTCATATAAAAAAAAAATGAAAATCACATTTTCTATGCAAGCGCCTGTGGTCTAGATCTGAGACTGAGAGTGACAGTGAATAAACGACACTACACAACCTGAACATATTTCAGAATCGACAGAACAAGATATAATTTATTTTACATATTCTTTTTATTATAACATTTTTAATGTTCGCGAAGTAAAATTCCCCAAACTTACCCCCCCCCCCCCCCCCCCCCCCCAACTTGCTCAATGACTTCTTCATTTTTCCTTATATTAATTTTATATTTTAATCAATCTTTTTTCTAACTAAATACTTGATTCTAGAACAAAATCCTTTGTCTCCTCTTGAATAGTTTTAAAACTGAGGTACCAATAACGTCACCTTGACATCACCTTTGGATTTTTTGCCTCTGACCTTTGGGCCAATTCCAAAATGACTTTATGTTCTAATTCACCAGTTCAAACGAACATACATTATTTATCAAATAAAACTCAACACAATGTGTTCAGAATACCGCTTACTGTAGCTGACGCTATCGAATCTTTCTTCATTCTTTTGCTTAATGCTACGTAAAGCCCTGTTCGCTGCCTGACGAATACGCTTTTCATCCTCGGAGTCCGAGGCAAGGTCGTCCGAAATATACTCTTTGACCGTAGTCCAACCTACCGGAGGAGACTTGTCCGCTAGGCGAATAAGCTTGTTGCTCTTATGGATGTTTTTCCTTATGTCCGACACCAAATCGGAACAATTGTCTAGGTCGCGTTTTTCCAACTTCCTCTGTAGTTTCGCTATATCTGTGTCTAGGTCCTCGTTGAATTGGAACTGTAACTTGTTCCCCGGAGACTTGAATTTCATGGAATGGTCGGACCTTGCCTTCTTGGAGTCAGGCTCCTCAATCAAATCCACCCTGAAACTGTCCAATTTCGTGTCCAAATATTGCCGGAACAGAGAAAACGCTTGTATGACCTCTAAACCTGTGCCTGCCGAATCTTGCGAGGTTGGTGCCGAAGACGTGTTATGAACTTCAGAATTAGGAATGTCTTTCTCACTCATGTTAACAAGTCAGGTATCTCACTAAAGCGTCTGTCGAGGTGCGCTGCAAAAGCTCGAATTTGGATTTCGTAGTGGATTAAGCACTGTAGATGCGATTTTTGCCTTACACTCTATCATTACTAAATCCTTAAGTGAAAATAAACTTTTGTATTGTTGCTTTGTCGACTTTCGCAAGGCGTTTGATTATGTGAACAGAATTAATTTATGGTATAAACTTTCGAAATTATGTGTCGGGGGCAAGCTTCTTCAAATAATTAAATCAATTAATAATAATGGTAAATCTTGTGTCAAATTTAAAGGTTGTTTATCTGATTATTTCTCAAACGATATTGGTTTAATGCAAGGCGAAACTTTGTCGCCGATATTATTTTCCATGTACGTAAATGATTTTGAATCTTTTTTTTTATATCGAAATGTAATCAAAATTACGATTTTGGCGAATTAAGCTTATTTCTGATGCTGTATGCTGACGATTTAGTCTTGTTCTCAGAAACTGTCGAAGGCTTACAGGAATTATTAAATAATCTCGCTTATTGTGACAAATGGAATCTAACAGTCAATATTGAGAAAACAAAAGTTATTTTTTTCCGTAAAGGCGGGAAAATCCGTAATTGTGAAATATGGTCTTACCGCGAGGAAAAACTTGATTGTGTTGACGATTTCTCCTATCTTGGCGTAA
Source organism: Pecten maximus (assembly GCF_902652985.1). Taxonomy (NCBI): domain Eukaryota; kingdom Metazoa; phylum Mollusca; class Bivalvia; order Pectinida; family Pectinidae; genus Pecten; species Pecten maximus. The sequence goes on along the minus strand of NC_047022.1, from coordinate 19,047,521 downwards.
ACTTTAGATACAATAATAAATTCACGAATGTACAAAAAAAATTGTCTGACCAAGGACGTAAAGCTATGTTTGCTTTGTTTTCTAAATGTGTAAACATGAATCTAAATTGTAAAACCATGCTGAGTATGCTTGACACCTATGTAAGTTGCATTTTATTCTATTCATGTGAAGTTTGGGGATCGATCAAAGGGTTAGATATTGAACAGGTCCATTTACATTTTTGTAAGAGATAACTTCAAGTTTAAAAATCTACAAATAATGCAGTGGTATACTGGGAACTTGGCCGTTTCCCTTTAGAATACAATAGGAGATATAGGATAATAAAATACTGGTTCAAACTACTTGACACGAAAAATTGTATTTTAAATACTTCGTACAATTTTTTGTTAACTAAGAACACTGAGTCATGTTTTAATTGGGTACAATGTGTAAAGGATCTACTTTGCTCCTTAGGTGTTGGTGATGTATGGCACATAATTCTAAAGCTACTTTATCTTGTATACGTCAAAGAATTTTTGAGATATCTTAGAAAAGTCTTCGAAATGCTTTGTATATCAGTATATTGTGGACAATTTTTCCATTCAATTTTACTTAACAAAATATATACCTATGAATTACAGAATATGTTTATCGAAAATTCGTATGTCTGCGCATTCTTTAGCAATCGAAACCGGCCGCTACAAGAATATTGATCGACATAAGAGATATTGTATAATTTGTAAGTCAACGACTGAAGTAGAGGATGAATACCATTTTATATTGAAATGTAACATGTACAATAACTTAAGGCGTCGTCTCATTAAAAAATATTACTGGCAGAAACATTCAATGTTTAAATTGATAGAGTTATTTAATGTAAATAATATCAAACAGCTAACTCGTTTAGGCAAATTTATTTTCGAAGCTAATAAGATTCGAGCCGCATGTCTTTAACTTGTTCACTTTCCCCTACATTCGCTCCATATATTTTAACTTGATACACATAAGTATTTCATCATACAATCAGATCTGCCTGATCTCAACGGGGGATGTGCGAGTTTCTGGTAGGGGTATCCCCAACCACTCTCGCATCTCCCTCACCGTTGGATCTCAGTATTTCATTTGGATCAAATATATAGCTTTTAATATACTGTTATTATATCAATATTATATGTAACCAATAGTACATGATTTGACTAAGTATAGACTTTTATATTTAATATAAGTTATTGAGTGTAACTTATGTCAGTGAATTGTATCATGCAAATCTTATTTTCGAAGCCAATAAGATCCTGGCTATATGTACAACCTCTTAACTCGTTCTCCACTTTGTAATTTGTATTGCTGTTCACATATATTACAATTTTGTATATTATAATATGTACTAATGGGCAATATGGCCCACAGTTAATAAAGAAATTGACCAAACATACCTAGTACACCTGTGAAACTCACCTGTATAACAGGTAAATCACGTGCACCTGGCGCCACGTTACCCGATACACGTAATGCCCTATAATCACCCCACGCGTGACCCTCACTGTAAACACAGTGTATAACGTAACATTGATACAATCAATAATAACACTGCATTGTACAGTGTTAAAGGGTGATAAAGGTTTAGTTTCATCACTTTATTTTAAATCGTTTAAGAGTTATCGCCCAGAGAATAATAATTGAAAAAAATAGTACTCATTTGACCTTTGAGCCTGATGAAAAGGTCACAATGACTTATCGGATTTAGGTGATGTAAGTATGCTACAAGATTCGTCCAGATATCTTCAACGATTTGGAAGTTATAGCCCAGACAAACATCAATGGAAAAACAAGAAACAGATAAGGAAACAGAACCAGAAGAACCACTACTTAAACAACGTGTCTCCGTTCATTGGAAGGGGAGGCATAATCAAAACATGTTATAGAAGTGGGACTGGACTGGGTCGATCATCGCTGACCAGGTAGCTCAATTGGTAGAACATCCGGCTAGTGTTTGGAGGTCTCGGGTTCGAACCCCGGTCTGGCCGCTACATTTTCTTCTCTCCTGTTACAGTATAATATACAATATGTACAATGTTCCTATGTGTATTAAGGCACACAATAGAATATGTATTTTACATAATTGGAATTTATAAAATTGGGCCACTGTGGACTACTTTTGGACTATGTTTTGTTTGTTTGTTTTTTTCGATTGTTTTTTGTTTTCAACATAGCAATGCATCATTATGAAGAAAGATTCCAAAAATAACATTTTAGTTTCGTCATATATTTGGCCAATCGGGAAATTGACCCCTCACTTTACCCCTTGTAACTCGAAATGGTTTATCTCCTGACCTTAATTTCATGTCATGTGACCACCTTATATCCAAACAATAAAACTTATCAGTGATAGCCAACAGAGGGCCCACATTGGCACTCCTCCTTCACAAACAATCACTCATAAAATATCATATACAGCAAGTTGATAAAAGATGGCCAAGACGATATCGGTTTGTACAGGTCATTCCCGTGTAAGATGAAGTGAAGACCTATAACTAGAATATACATATACAATATTCTAATTATGTATTGTAAGAAAACGCTGATATGATAATAAAATCCCTTCATCACAGTTAAATCAATATTGCGGTACTTGTAATTTATAATTGTATGTTCACACAGCGAACGCCCCGTCTCATCATAAAAACTAGATTGTTTTAGAGAGTGATAATTGTTGAGTTTTATGACGTAAATGGAGTGTCATATACGTCGCATGCAGATGGATCTTCTCATTTTAAAAGGTATAAAAGAGTAGGATATGTGTGCCTGGTACGGAGTCGAGAGAGGACAACTTCTTATCTACGTTGTTCCGTTTGGAAATGGTACTTTTTCGGTTGTACTTTGTAAAGTTTGTTGCTTTTCTCGAGAGATCAGCGTTGTTGCCGATTATTTTGAATGGCTGTACAAATAACAGGTTTGAAATACGTGTATGTATACTGTAGTTTGATGTTTGTTTGTTGGAGATATATGAAGCTTTTCTTTCCCTCCCTGTCAACAAAGTGGTTGCTTTTAATTCCGACCTGGCTCGGAATACAAAGTAAGGTGATTTTAGATTATGTAAAGATACGAGATATTCGAAAAAACAAGACTCTGCATGAGAGTGCATTTAGGATCTCGTAATTGTAAAGCTGAAGGACAGATAAATAGTCAAAGCAAATGATTGCCTTTTTAATGTGGTGTTTATCAATATGGTCGGGGGCCAAGTAAATGGCACACTCTTCGGCGGAAATGATGGAGGCGCCGTCTGGCAGTCGAACTGAAGTGCAATAATGAGCAGTACAGCACGCTCCAGCTTCTGTATCACCTTCTTTGGAACCGTCGGTGTAGAGTTCTGTCTGAGAAGGGTAATCTGAAATGCATTCCCGAAAGGAGGATTTATGTTGGTCGATTTTGCGTCGTGTTCTTGAAGGAAATGAGAAATTCGGATATCAAGTGTTGACAGAAGTTTATTTGTTTTTTTTTTTTATTTGTTGTTTTTTTGTTTTGTTTTTGTTTTTGTTTTTTTTGCGTAAATATGTATTTGTATTCTGTGTTGAACACTTGTACAAAAGCAGTATTTTTTGGGTTTGATCTTAACTGAGCTACAAAATGTAAGGCAAGTTTTTTCTTCTGTCATAAAGAGATGGTTCATTGGTCTCCACGTACAGGATTTTTACAAGTGTTGTTCGAAAAGCCCCAAAAACTAAACGCATTCCGTGGTTATGGATTGGGGCTAGCATCTGCAGGTAAGAAATGCGCATTGACGTGTACCATAGAACCGTAATCGAGTTATATTCGAATAAGTTACCTATAAATATACAAAAGCGTTTTAAGTCCCCTTCCCCAATCACGCGAGAATCATATTCGAATAAGAGATCTATAAATATACACAAAAAGCATTTTAAGGTCCCTTCCCAAATCAGTATGAGAAAGGACTCATTAGATGGTCAACGCCTTGGAACACTTATCATCTAGATACTTAATGTGTGGTATTCAAGAGAGTTTCGAATAAAGAATGATAATGCGAGGGCCGTAGATGATGGTTATTTTTGTTGCCGACATAGGAAAACATAGCAAGGCAAGACACGATTCTGAATTAAAATATATTATGACTATTTAATCAGACACAAATCCACAAGGGACATACAGAGGAATTTCACTGTGTCCCCACATAACGTTAGAGCAACTTATCTGTGAATCATTTTCCCTAAGGTATCTGCAATGAACTAGGCCAGGGAAAGTTCCGTTTACCATTACTTTCTGTTATCATTGACCTACTTCACATTATATGGGTTTCGTTGTGATAACCATTACGTGGAAGTTCAACGCCATATTGGCAGTAAATATACAAAATGATGTTCAGCTGTGATCCACATATCTTGGTACCAATCGCTTGCATGTTGGTAATTTGTGTATGTTGTAACGACGAGCGCGAGAAGAGGATTCTTCTAACGGATCCGAACTATGTCCAGCAACAGATGACCCACCTACAGGGAGAACTACAGACCCTACAGGCCACGGTACAATCACAGACGAGTGAAATATCCTCTCTGAAACAACAACTCGTACAGTCAAAAAATGGTCAGCTGCTTACAATATTTAAGAATGGGCATGATGATAATTAGTTAAGTTTGGTTTCGTTACAATATGTTTTAACTGCTAAAGGCGCCCTTGCATTGTGATGGTCATGTTTATAAAACATTTGTATTCATTATTTTAAGTCAAAAACTTATAATAGTAATCATAATTGTGATTATACTACATTTATATGAAAATTATGTTATGTATATATATATATATACATATTGTCATGGTGAAATAAAAGTGTTCGAAGCTAAAAAGCAAACAATTCATTAATTTGTTTATCATATATTTATTTATTTATTTATTTATTATTTTCTCACGTTTAGTGGGTTATTACAAAGAAATCTAACACTACAGGCTCAGAAAGGTTATTCCACATTCTTGTTCGACAACTTCGGTGTCGGTCAAGGTCAGTTATTTGAACAAACAGATATGGTATTCTAAGAAGAATCAGATATAATGTTAACCCTCTATAAAACCTATAGTATGCATTTAAAAATAATATTGCAACGTTGAAATTGCGTCAAAGTCATTTCGAATGTTTAAGCATTGTTTGTAAAATCTTTAAGAGGTGTTTGGTCGACCTACGCCTAATAGATCGCCAGAACGGATATTTTGATCTTTATATTTACGTCCAGGGCCAGTTTCATCCATAGTCCTTACCTTTATGAAATTACTGAACTTTCCCAATAGGGAATCATTGTATAAATTAAAGAACATTCCTTAAATGAGATTTCCCCCTTGAATTCGTTAATGCTTTCCTATGAAAAAAAAGTTATTATAGAAATGCATTGTATTGATGAAACCGGAGCCTAGTCATTTCTGTTTTCAATCTATTTAGCCTTCCAAGGTAGCAAGCTACGAAAACAAATGTCTCAAGAGCTTATTTTATAGGATCAATGATAATGTATTGTCTAATATTTAAAACTATTTAGTGAACATAATATGTGGCAATCATCGAAATCTCTTTCCATGCAAGGAACTATTCTCCCCTTATATTAATTTATATGTCTTTGTTCTTTCGCTTATTGTCAACTAAGGTGAAGACATAGATAGGCTATGCTTTATGTCCAACCATATTGGTTATCAATTTATACAAGTACAGATTAAAGAATTTGATATTAACAGAAGCCTAGGGGTTTTCCTCATTCTTGTAGTTTTGTTTAGTTTGAAATTGTTTGACGCTCTATTACCCAATGAGGTAATTTAAGGATGGTGTTTGTGAAAAATGAAGATAATAACAGAAGTTTCTTATAGTGTTATCACTCTGAATTGACGAACTATTCGGTTGTCCGATTATAGTAAATTGTATTGGTCGAAAAATTGGTATAAAGAGAAAATATTTCATAATATTCATGTTGTATAATATTAACACACAATCTCTAGTTGACAGCAGCTGTGTCTTTTTATGTGATCTCGAGAAACTTTTGAAAAGGTATTTGTTGAGTTGAGTGTCCATGTGATATATCAAATTGATAAATGGACTTTCTTCTTTTCAACTATATAGTTGCCGGATCCACATTTGTTCGCTGGGGAAGGCCCGATTGCCCCGCAAACCTGACAGAGCTTGTGTATTCTGGTTAGTATACAAGATATCTAAGAGGACTCTTAGATTTTGGTGCCCATCGCATACATTTTGTTAACTATTACTAAACTGTGGATACTTTTGTCTGGTGGTGAATAAATAGCTGTCTTTTATATTGTATCTCCAAAAGTTCTTTATTAAAACCGTTTTGCCTGTATCTGAACAAAAAAGGAGTTCTAATAATTGTTATTCGTCTTCCTAGGTTACGCTGGCGGTTCTTGGTATGGTCACTCTGGAGCTGCAGCCGAACATCTTTGTCTGCCATCCGATCCAGAATGGTTACAAACAACAGTTGAACCAAACGACTACACCGGAAGAATTTACGGGGCGGAGTACGAATCAGATACTGGTCATACTCTATTCGGCACAAACTCGCGTGACGAAGAAGTTCCGTGTGCGGTCTGTAGATCTACGTCCTTTGTTTCCTCTGTGATGATACCGGCGAGGACGACATGCTACAGCGGCTGGACAAAGGCGTACGGCGGGTCACTGTCGTCAGGGTACTACGGTCATGCAGCTGCTACCCAATACGTTTGTGTAGATGAGCATGCGCAGCCTCTTGTTGGAGGAGCGGATAGAAATGATAACGGTTTGCTGTTTGTTGGAGTCAAAGCCTTATGTGGCTCTCTGCGATGTCCACCATACAAGCAAGATAAATACATTTCCTGTGTAGTTTGCATGAAATAAAAAGATTTTCATTTTGTATTTTTATCTTCGTTCTATATAAGGAATGAATGTCTCCTGACAAAAGAATTCTGTTTAGCCTTACTGGTACTTTCCACCCTAAGAACAAAATGTTAGTGTATGTCATAAAAGTTCCACACATAAACCTGATATAGATACAGTGGATCCCGCGATAATCCGGAAAACTCACAATTCGGGGCGGAATTGTACGAGAACGGATTTCTGTAACGTTATTTTTACTCATTAGTCCGGAAATTCGGATTCCGAATTAGGAACTCCATTTTAGGGAACGGAATGTTATTTCATTAGTAAATTTCCGCAGAAATCCGGAAGATTTTTCTCATCAGGTGGAGAAAAAAAGTCTCGGTTAGTCATCCGTGTCGAGAGGTTAACAGCTAGCTCGCTTGATACACTTAGTGGTATTTTCAATGGGTTTGTTAAATTAGCTTGTTTTATATATATATATATATATATATATCATATTGATAACAAATTATATTTTTGGATTGTTTTATCTTTTATTTCATATCCTTTGGAAAATAAATAATTACAGTTTACCAAAATGTGGACATATTGATCGAATTCTAGACTACGGGTAAGTAGATACTATGAGATCATTTGAGAAAAAAAGCAATGGCTATACTTCAATATTATCTTTAAGATATTCTTTTTGTAATTGGAATATTTTGAGAATAATTAAAAGCATAAAGCTAATCTTGTGGTGAACATACCTCACAGTCAAGATATTTTCAGAATTAACTTATTCAATTACTACAATACAATGTCATGATATTCGGAAGAAAAATACATTTCAATCGACCATTAACCCTTATCGTGTCCGCAGGCGCTTGCATAGAAAATATGACTTTCAATTTTTATTTTATTTTTTTTGATATGACTGGTATGTGTAATCTGTTAAGCTGAAGGTTGGCAACAACGCAACGAGCGAAACGGCACCCCATCTCACTTCAATCGACTAAAAAACACATTTATTCAAACTGACACGGCGCACACTATATCCGACCGTCATCAGAAAACATTCATCTTTAACCTACCGTGCCACTCAATACGAATTGTTACATCCAAAACACAATAATCCGTGAAAACATCGCCGAATTCCTCGCTCAGAACGCCATTTTTCAAACGGCTCCCTCAGCCTGTCCAGATTCTTCATTTACATACGGGGTTAAAAGGTCATGCGATTATATAATCGACTGTCACCAGGTGCACTTTTTGGGAACATCTCGGCATACTTTATTTTACAGGTGCATGCACAGGACGTCGTTTGCGATATCACGGACTAATAAGATAAAATGTTTTAATGCCATGCAGTGATGAGATCGCCATTTCCTTTCCTTCAACTGCATCATTTCGGTAGTTGTTGAACTTCGTTTTCAATAAAAAAAAGATTGCATATAACGGTGCTCAATAACTTGTTCAAGACAGGGCCGGGACAATATACGTATACCATGAAGAAGCAGTATCAGTTGAAATTTTTCGAAGTTAAAATTTTGATGGAGTAATAGCTGATAGTTGTTTGATATTTTGATTTTGTATTGTACTTGTCATCTATTTAGGGCTATGCCTATCTTCAATTTAAAAAAGGACCCCTACATGACTAGTTAAAAATATATAGACCACACACAATACCGGTAAGAATAAGAGGTTGTTCTGGGTATTCTGGCGTTAGCCCTAAAATACTATAAATGTCTGGCGTTGACACAAAATAACCACTACTGCCCCACAAGTAAATAATTCTGTAAGCACTTCAGCCAGCTTGATTATTATTAGAGTAGCGTTTGATGCTTACACACTCCATTAATCAGGTAATTCATCAATAACTTAAATTTTATATATGCGAGCGATGTAAAGTGGAATTAATGGATAATCAGTATTACAAAGAATACTTTACAATGTGTTACACTATTTGACATTGTCACTGGCGGATTTTGATCGTGTCAATATCAATTACTTCAGATGATTGTCAAAAATGTTAGCACATTCAAAAACAAACTGACAGTTAGATACAGTAGAGACAAAGGGAATAAAATTGCACAATACAGCTGTTTTGTACTTCTAGAACTCGTCAGTTATGTTAGGGACACCATACAGCTGTTTCGTACTTCTATAACTCGTCAGTGATGTTAGGGACACCATACAGCTATTTCGTACTTCTAGAACTCGTCAGTGATGTTAGGGACACCATACAACTGTTTCGTACTTCTAGAACTCTTCAGTAATGTTAGGGACACCATACAGCTGTTTCATACTTCCTGGACTCGTCAGTGACGTTAAGGACACCATACAGCTGTGTCGTATTTCTAGGACTCGTCAGTGACGTTAAGGACACCATACAGCTGTTTCATACTTCCTGGACTCGTCAGTGACGTTAAGGACACCATACAGCTGTGTCGTATTTCTAGGACTCGTCAGTGATGTTAGGGACACCATACAGCTGTGTCGTATTTCTAGGACTCGTCAGTGATACTAGGGTCATCATACAGCTACAGTTTGTCGTCCTTATAGAACACGTCAGTAATGTTACGGACACCATACAGCTGTTTTGTACTTCTAGAAATCGTCAGTGATGCAATGGGTCCAAGGTGTTGGTACCTGTTGAGGCGACCAAAACCTGAAAGAAACTCAAAATCTAGATGGGGATAATGCAATTAATTTCAAATTTTTCAATGGTGGAATTCAAAATAACGTTACCGTGTCACTACACAAATAAATTATAACTTGCCAGGGTGGTTACGGTATAGCAAGAAGGCTAAAATCCACCAGCAATGTCTATCACCTACAGTCTCAAAAGACACTCAAGAGATTAACACATTTAAAAGCAAATTGAAATAGATACAGTAGAACATCAATTACATATATATGTAGTCTACACTCTAACAACAGTTACAGTGTACATTGTTTTTGATGTCAGAGTGTTTTTATTCAAACTGTGTACAACTAGGTTGTTTTGACATGACTGTCACTCATTTCGAAAACGTCCTGGTATGAACCACAGGCGCTTGCATAGAAAATATGACTTTCAATTTTTTTTTGATATGACAGTGGTATGTGTAATCTGTTAAGCTGAAGGTTGGCAACAACGCCACGAGCGAAACGGCACCCCATCTCACTTCAACCGACTGAAAAACACATTTATTCAAACTGACACGGCGCACACTATATGCGACCGTCATCAGAAAACATTCATCTTTAACCTACCGTGCCACTCAATACGAATTGTTACATCCAAAACACAATAATCCGTGAAAACATCGCCGAATTCCTCGCTCAGAACGCCATTTTTCAAACGGCTCCCTCAGCCTGTCCAGATTCTTCATTTACATACGGGGTTCAAAGGTCATGCGATTATATAATTGACTGTCACCAGGTGCACTTTTTGGGGTCATCTCGGCATACTTTATTTTACAGGTGCATGCACAGGACGTCGTTTGCGATATCACGGACTAATAAGATAGCATGTTTTAATGCCATGCAGTGATGAGATCGTCCTTTCCTTTCCTTCAACTGCATCATTTCGGTAGTTGTTGAACTTCGTTTTCAATTAAAAAGATTGCATATAACGGTGCTCAATAACTTGTTCAAGACATGGCCGGGACATTATACGTATACCATGAACAAGCAGTATCAGTTGAAATTTTTCGAAGTTAAAATTTTGATGGGGTAATAGCTGATAGTTGTTTGATATTTTGATTTTTTATTGTACTTGCCATCTATTTAGGGCTATGCCAATCTTCAATTTTTAAAAAATGGACCCCTGCATGACCAGTTAAAAATGTATATACCACACACAATACCGATAAGAATAAGAGGTTGTTCTGGGTTTTCTGGCGTTAGCCCTAAAATACTATAAAAGTCTGGCGTTGACACAAAATAACCACTACTTCCACCTCAAGTATTCTCTTTTCTTTCTCATTTTAATTCAGTTTCATAATTCTGTAAGCACTTCAGCCAGCTTGATTATTATTAGAGTAGCGTTTGATGCTTACACACTCAATTAATCAGGTAATTCATCAATAACTTAAATTTTATATATGCGAGCGATGTAAAGTGGAATAAATGGATAATGAGTATTACAAAGAATACATTTTACAATGCGTTAAACTCTTTGACATTGTCACTGGCGGATTTAAAGCCCCCCCCCCCCCCCCCCCCCCCTAAAATTGTCAAAGTAAGGGTATCTTAAAAAACGAATTCCCGTATGTATCAATCAGCGAAATAATAATATAAAATCATTAAAAAAACATCTCTCATATACTTTCAAACACACCAGGTATGAATCTATCGTGAAATACACTAGAATGCAGGATTTTGCATTTACCTGCTATTTTTTTCAGGGGGAGTACCCGCGGACCCCCCCCCCCCCCCCCCCCCCCTCTTTAATTTCGCACGCCCCCTATTTGAAAATCCTGTGTCCGCCCCTGATTGTAGACACTAAGGGGCAAACTGATATCGAGTGTATTAAAACCGAAATCAAGTAAGAAAGTAATACTGTTTCGAAAATTTGAATAAAAAGGGGTTTAAAACAAAATGACTGAAGGAACTCAATATTTCGATAATCATACAGTGCAAATTGATGATGGATCATAGATCACAACGTACAAATCGTTTGGCAGGTCTGAAGTATGATTTTCGTATTTGACGACGACATGATATTTGTAAAATGTGCAGAAAAATAAATTAACTGGTCTGAAGTAAGTAATGTTGGTACACATGTATACCTTCTAGTAACCTGATGACAGTCTTATTCGTGATTCACTTTTCTTTTTGTTCGTCCAGATTTCAGTAAACTGACAAAAGTTAATAAATAAATAAGCATTTCGTTCTACCTTTGTGACAATTATTTCATTATTTTGAAAACGATACGATAGTGACGTTCTGTGTGAATCAACGGTAGGTTAAAGATGAATGTTTTCTGATGACGGTCGCATATAGTGTGCGCCGTGTCAGTTTGAATAAATGTGTTTTTTAGTCGATTGAAGTGAGATGGGGTGCCGTTTCGCTCGTGGCGTTGTTGCCAACCTTCAGCTTAACAGATTACACATACCACTGTCAAAAAAAAAAAATGAAAATAACATTTTCTATGCAAGCGCCTGTGGTATGAACCCCCATAAAAAAATGGTCATTCATATTCCTGTAACAGTCGTTCGACAGGATTATGCTATATTTACATTTGCTTAGGCCGATTTAACTTTGCCCTTCCAAATTTCCACATTTTTGACACAGAAGGACGAAACAGCAGTATGGTGCAGTTTAATTATTTTCGTTATACTGTATCTTCCTCCCAATTTGTTTCGAAAGGTGCGAATATCCTATATAGGTAGTATATAGTATATTCATTTTCCTGTAACAATCATACGACAGGTTTTTGCCGTGTTTAACTTTGCTTGCGTTGATTTAGCTTTTCCTGTCATATGTACAATTCTGGCCTTTATCATCACTGATGATTCATGGAAGGACGAAACAGTTGTATTAATCACGTTCATTATACGGTATATTGTAGCATATATCTCCCTAACTTTATAGTAAATGTTGTTAAGCCCTTGTGTACAGTATATGTTGTACAGTACAATGTTTACTATGTAAATGTATTTTCATCAAATATGCAACCACATCTTTCAATATATCCTTTCAGGCTTCCTATATGTTGTACAGATTATATCATTTTCTATTGTCGGGTAAAAATATGGAAATAATAGAGTCATAGAACACAGGACCAGCTGAGCTATAATGTTCAATGTTAGAACAATAAATGTTCTGCGAAATAGTTGTTGGGTCCGATTAAGACGTAGAAAATAGACCCTTCCCCTTTAAACAAACACTAAACAAAAATCAATTGTGACTCGGAATTCATGCAATGCTTATGGGTGATATCGCTAATGTTTATCGTCCTTTACTTTGTTTGCTGCACAGCAGGTAGCAATCCTTCATTTTCACTTGATATCAATTTTTGGTAAACTCTTCATGTGCGGCTGTCGGCATGTTGTGAGCAATAGAACGACTGTATGGTCAGCAAAAGATTCTTAATCACGCCCTACTCTATACATGTTGTTGATCTATGTTAACTGTAATGGCGATCATGAGAAGAGGCTTCTCCTGGACGACCTTGACAACATCCAAAAACAAATACCATCCTTCAGGGAGAACTACAGACCTTATAGGCCACGGTGGAGTGAAATATCGTCTCTGAAAAAACAACAACTGTCGCAGGAAAACAAAGGTAAACTACTACACAATTTGGTCAAATATCATTGAACGCTAAGCCATAGGATGAAGTGCAGTGGCAAGCATCACAAACGAAAATTATTCAAAAACAAGAAACCGTTGGATACAATTTTGAAGCATAAGATTTTACTATCGATAACGATTACATTTTCAAATACTTATCCTGGATAATCCAGTTATTACGTTCACTTTCGCTTTCTGGAATACATCAAGACTCTATAGCGAAGGCTCCTTCACCGCCATATTATTCTTTAAAAGAAATAAATAATTCTAGCGATTGGTCAATGTTTTCCTGACATAGCTTCAAATATTACCATGACATATTCTTGGGGTACAGAAAGTGAAAGTGAATGAAGCCCCTTGAAAATAATTAAAATAAAAAAAATCGAGGATAATTGATACTTTTCAATATTCAGAATGATACATTGTATTATTTTTATTCGTGTCCACCGTATTTGATATATTTCATAATTGTTCTTTACCAAAACAAACAAATATGCACATCAACCTGGGGACAAGGCGTGAATAAAACATAAGTTCAAGAAAATGCTTAAACAAATTGACCAACGATATAACCAGACGTTTCACAAACGTAAGCGTCTTCAGCTCACTGTATGACATTCCAAATGTAAATTTAGATGAATAATGTAATGGTGTTCTATCTTAACGAGAAACGGGGTAGCTAGTAAAATCCAAAGAGCTTGAGACGCGTCAATAGTTGGTACTGTACAAGGAAAAAGAATATTTATTCTCTTTTCCCATTAACTGATTGGGAAATGTAAAACTTAACTTAACCCAAAATATCACGTTTAATTCATTTGAATAATGACACATTTCAGAATACACACATATGCACTTGAGTTATTTTCGAATACGGATTTTGACATTTCTTTCGACCTATTTTGTTATTCACCAGTTATGTGCCTTTGTATGTAAAGGAGAATAAGTTAAGGTGTTGCGATAAGATAAGCATCTTCTATAGTGTACTAATCGACGACACACGCCATACAAATCTAGGTTAAATCCAGGTTAAGTCACATTCTAATCACGGTTTACTTCTCTTTCTAAAAAGAAATAGAATGTATCCCAAATGAAATCAATATGTCGAATATAAGATTTAAATTTCATTTTTTATAAAGATCTTCATGAACCTCTACCTCTCACAATCTTGAGTTTGATTTTTCCTCTCCTGTAGTCGATATCTGTCACGGAAATCGTTATAATGGTAACAACTACTATATCGAATCAACTGGGACATTATATGCAGGGGAAGCATGAATATTACTAACTGAAAATGGTAAAATAGCACTTGGGAAATTGAAATCGCATATAGGTTAGTTATCAGCTGTCCCTGATATATAGATATGAATGTCGCAGTCCGTTTTGTCCTCTATTTTATTTTTTACAGAGTTTATTCAATCAAAATGGTCAATAAATCTTTTGCTATTCAATGATTATACATCATCAATATATATCTAGGTGAAATAGATTACTTCATAGAAAGGCTAGCGTCTATAAAAATCCACGATCAGTGATGGTTTTAAAGCTATATTGTATTCTCAGACCTACCATTAACCTAGATGAATTCAGAAAATACTATACAGTCATTATAACTTCAACCTCAAAATATATGTGCTAGAGACACAAGGATAAACAATTGAAAACGATAATACTTTTTTTCTAAATTGGTTTATAGTATATCATTGAAAATTAAAAAAAAACCTATTCGCTGGAACATGGGTACACACTTACCTTCTTTAGTGCAATAACTAATGCGACTTTATATGTACATTTTTAAACCAACAGAAACGTATACCGAACTAATTTCAACATCGTAACTCCAAACCAATAAAACGAACAAAAATATGAACAAAAATCTAGATTTGCATGGAGACTCTTGAACAAATGCAAACATAATACCAGATATTCCGAAAGAGTAAGCGTCTTTAGCTTCATCGACGACACCCGCCTACAATTAATAGACACAACAATATTCGAAATACATAGTGAATTACGAGCCAGAAGTACGTGTCATGTTTTAGATCAATTGTTAAGAAAATTGCGGATGGATATATGGATAACCCACTGTCTTGATAGGCCTCAATGCTTTCGAGAAATGCACATGGGAAAAGTTTGGGCTGCACAGCAGGTAGCACTCCTGCAGGTCTGACACTATGTCATGCTTTGATAAGCTGTTTATGTGGCATTGTCGCCATTTTGTGAGGAGTGGAAAAGCCGTAAAGACACACCATGGTTCTTTATCATACTATACTGTGTACGTTGTTATTTTATGTCAACTGTGATGACAGTCTTGAAAAGAGGATTCTTATGAGTGACCCCGACTACATCAATCAACAGATGACCCACCTCCAGGGAGAACTACAGTCCCTTCAAGCCAAGGTACAGTCACAGGAAGCTAAGCTTCAGACACAATCTGCTGAACTACATACTCTACAAAACCTACAGTCCACGGTACAGGCACAGACGAATGAAATATCCTCCCTGAAACAGCAACTCGTACAGGCAAATTCTGGTAAAAAAAAAGCATTTTCATTTTATCTTATTTAGAAATCCCGTTTTTATGGGGATAAATATTGTAACGAGACGCTGCAATTCAATTTTAATTATTCGAGTTTACCGTATTTGACCCCCTCCCTATTTTTTTTAAGAAAATCTACATTTGATACATCTTCGCAAGCCAAGGCTTCTGACTGCGTTACACTTCACGAACGCAATCAGAAGTCTTGGCTGGCGAAAATGCATTTGATAAAGATGTAGAAGTGATGTGTGCATACTTTAAGCACACCAGTTGAACATAGATGTATAAGCAGTTTGAAAAAAAAACGTTATTCTGTCTCCGAATCGATGAAAATTGAAAGAGTTATGGATAAAAGAAAATCGACACCCGCTGTGTAACGTTCTTAACATGAAAGCCAGGGTAGTTAAACGAAACTTTTAAGGCCTAGTTACAGCATCGATAACTAATTACATGCATATGCTAGCTACTTAAGCCTACCTAAAACATTTCAGATAATCGCCTGGACACTTTTACAGGACAAAATTTAAATTCGTGTATCGGGTTATAGTTGCTGAAAACTAATTCCACTTTTTTTCTAAATAAGCAATCTACACAAAATACCTTATACTATATGTAATGTTCTACAGATGGCGGTGGGTCGACTTTTGTCCGCTGGGGACGAATGGACTGTCCTGCCAACCTGACGGAGCTCGTGTATTCTGGTACATATATATTTACATATATTATTTTACATTAGCATTTCACTACTTTCAGTGATTGTCACAGAGAGTTAATTCTGAAGAAATGCAATATATATTGCAAGTCTGTCGCCAACACTAATATTTTATATACGACATTGAGATATGCTTACTGCCTATGCCTGCTATATACTTTCATCCTGCAACTGGCATCCGCACTGTATACTGCAATGACGGAAAACAGCTGTATTTTAGAATCATAGCATGTGCGTCAATTTGACTGACCTACTTCCAAGTGAAGCAACGTTTAAAAGGCGAACATATTTGGAACAATGTTGATACCGTTTAGCTTAAAAAGTCTTGTTTTTTGTTGCAGGATAAATAGAATATATGGTCGGTGTTTTAAAGTATTTGCTTTATTTATGACTCGAAACAGAAAGATAAAATTGGCTCTTTGTTTTTCTTTATCTTCGCCAAAGTACAGCTAATATTTTAAAACACTGACCATGTATTCTCTATTTATATTACATTGGCATAGCCCACTGCATACTGCTTCCTGTATTTTACTACAATAACATAACTCACTTTCACTTCTTGATATTTTACTATAATCGTTACCCGTATCTTTCTTACTGCCAATTATATTTTAATGCCTACAACACACTTCTTGTCATATTCCATTCGTTATTTTTCCTGTCTTATAATATTATTGACCTTCTACTGCGTATCATTAACTGCTTAAATGTAGATATAATATAATATTACGGAATTCCATATCGGCCACAACTGATTTATATATGATGTGTTTGATTGATTTCACTAGATTACTTTACTGCTTTTCAACGCCCGAGACATATGATATATGATATCGTCATTAACAAAGATAAAAGAAACATTTGCTACTTATACTAATAATAACCTATCAAATTAATATACTGTCACTTATTGTTCTAATCCATATCATACTACTTTTTATGATATCTATCCTTTCACCAGCTCGGTCGACACTTTATAGCTTCTGATCCTAGCACGCTACTGGTCCACCTTCCTGATTCGAGCCTCTTAGATTATTTGATCTCGGTGATATGGAAAAGAAGATGTACATGTTGGTCATTCATTTTAACAAAAGTGATAACTTTGCCAAAGTAAACTTAGGCTCTAGTCGCATGACTGTTGGGTTATTGGGAAGGGTTTTTCCACCGCGGGGAAGGTTGACGGACTTAATTGCGTCCCCTTGTATTAGGCGGCGCGGCGACGCACTCGAGGGGAGCACGAAGCGTGAATATGACGAGAGATACGAGCATGGACATTTTCGATCCGATCACGGAGAGAGGTATCGAAAGCTAATTTGACTAAAATCAGTTTTTGCATGTTCAGCAATAACTAAGTTTGCGATTTGTTCAAGCTCAGGCACATTAATGACGCGAGACAAAGGATCGTTATTTTCGTTTTCACTGCTAAAATCAGTGATGTCTATAGTCTGTAGATCTACGTCCTGTGTCTCATCTGTGATGATACCGGCGAGGACGACATGCTACAGCGGCTGGACAAAGGCGTACGGCGGGTCACTATCGTCAGGGTACTACGCTCAAGCTTCTCAATATGTTTGTGTAGATGAGCATGCACAGTTTGTTCAGATGAATGACAAACATGTGCATCTTCTTTTCCATAGAAAAACGTTGACGATTCACGGTTGGCAGACACCGTACCACGACGTAAGCTCAGTTGCCTTTCAGACTGTGGCTACGAGTTATTTATACATTATTGCCTTCTTTTTGGGGCACTATTGTCTGATAGTGTTGTGGAGAGATGACATAGTACCCAAGCCGGAGGCGAGAGTACAATTCTATCTTTCTTTGCTAATTTCAATATTCAACTGAATTCACCTCCGGAGGGCATCGCAGCTTCAGCCATTTCCGTCGTCAGCGCCAATCACAACAGTGACGTCACTATAGATTCACATTCAATCTCGCGCCAAATATGAAAGTGCCCAGATGCGATGTCCTGGTAGGTATCTGACCGAGTCTTTATCTCGCTAAAAATATGATAGTGTCTTGAGAAGCACCGCATAGTATGTATGTGTGTAGCGAATGGCATATCAGTCATGTGATGTATTAAAAGCTATTTGACCGAGTCCTTTTCTTGTAGGTAAAACTCAGGTAAATTCTATTGAATAATGATGTATCTTCTTCATATCATAATGATCTTTCGTTGCATGCATATCAACATTAGTGTCATTTGAGTTGATCAGATCCGTATATTTCAATACATGAGCCTGAAACCGCCAAAATGTTCATTCTTTTAACTATAGGTTATGCAGGCGGTTCTTACAGTGGCCATTCTGGAGCTGCAGCTGATCCTCTTTGCCTGCCACCTGACCCACAGTGGTTAGACACAACAGTTGTACCAGACACCTACACCGGACATATTTATGGGGCAGAGTACGAATCGGTTAATGCTAACACGCTGTTCGGCCCAAAATCACACGACGAAGAAGTTCCGTGTGCGGTCTGTAGATCTACGTCCTTTGTCTCCTCTGTGATGATACCGGCGAGGACGACATGCTACAGCGGCTGGACAAAGGCGTACGGCGGGTCACTATCGTCAGGTTACTACGCTCAAACTGCTACTTCTCAGTATGTTTGTGTAGATGAGCATGCGCAGCCTGTCGTTGGAGGAGCAGATAGAAACGATATTGGTGTATTATTTTATGGCGTCAAGGCGTTTTGTGGCTCCCTGCGATGTCCACCATACGAGCCAGATAAATTTATAGCTTGTGTAGTCTGCATGAAATAAATCTCACTAGAATAAAGTGTTGAACTCCGACGTTTCTTATACAATCAACACTTTTCCACTGTTTGTACGTAGAATGCGGCTTTTTGATTGGTTGAAGTATGAAAAAATCCGAAAATTGCGCGAAAGATTTAACGTCACAATACGGCCATTGACGTTGCATTTTGATTTGTGAAAAAAAATCTTATTAGATCAATACAAATGTACATAAAACATGTATTCATTATAAAAATCAATTTCAAAAATTAATTATATTACTTTTATAGTTTCATAGGGGTATGATTGTTTTATGATACGTGGATTCATACAGTTTGCAAACATTTTTTTCTGTCTTAATGCGCAAAAAATTGAGTTTGATAAATTAAATGATAAATAAGTTTGCATTATATTTATGTATACAACCGTGATCAAAAGAGATATGCATAATCGTATCTATAAGTTGAAAGCTGAGGTTAAGGATTTACAGATGAGCAAGTATGTATAAGGGCAATAACTTTTGATAAATTATTCTAATTTATTTTTGAGTAGGAAAACAATTTCATATTATTTGTAATCTAAATAAAAAGGGCAAAATTTGTCGAATCAAAATGCCTCTCGAGGAAACACAACTAATATCATACCATAATGATAAAGCCTACCAAAAGAAATTGGTCAAAGATCTCCTAAAATATTCAAGTACTAGAAATAAACAAAGGGCAATACGTTTTGAACAATTAAAAATGCATCTGGAGGAAACAAAACTACATCTCATGATTATAAAGCATGCCAAAAAATTTCAAGAAGTTTCAAAAATGTAGGTAGTTTTTGCAAACAGAAAGAAAGAAAAAAAAGGATTACATTCAGGCAAACACAGTTGCATATTATAATAATAATGCATAACTTTTCAAGGAGTGCGGCTGAAAAACGTTGGAGATCTCAGGATACACAGAAGTTTATATCGAAGAGATAGCGTCATACCTCAAATAATACTCCCAGAAAATTTGACTGCCGTATAAAAAAGGACAAAAATATTATATTTTGGTGCTAGTACAACAAACAAAGTATTAAGAAGTTAGTTATAGATCATATATGGATTTATATAGGTATATATGCACAGTAAATAAATGTTTACACCTTGATAATGATAGGAAATGTTGACTACTTTGATGGATAAGAAAGTCACAAAACTACGAGGCATGATTGGTATGTTGTGATCCTCGTATTGAAGGAGGTACTCAAGGATGTTCTTTTTAAGTCCTACTATTCTCTGACCGTGTACCCAAGGACTGGTCTCATTTGGTTTGTTTATATCGACGAGGTAGTACTATAAAGTAAATAAGACAAGCGGCTTTTGCAAAATCCAATATTTGCATAAAAAGGATGACACCTAAGGATATCCGTAATGATACGGTAGCAACACTAGAGAAATATGCCTTTTCGTATGCTACAGTGAAAAGGTTGTTGGCGGCTGACAGATCCTTGAGGATGACTCCCGTCCTGGAAAGCATGTCAATGTTGCTACCACTAGAAATAGTCAATAAATTCCATGATATTGTTATTACTGACAGACGAGTCACAGAAAGATAGATAGCCAGTAGAGTTGGCATTTCACAGGAGAGAGTACATACCATTCTGACCGAGGATCTTGCAATGATAAAGCTTTCGGCCGATGGGTACCAAGACTTCTGACAGTTGATCAGAAGCACACAAGGCACACATTATCGCGTGCAAATCTTAACCTTTTTGAGGAAGATCCTGCCAACTTTCTTCAGAGATTTGTTGCTATGGATGAAACATGGGTCCATCATTTTACCCCAGAAGCCAAACAACAATCGAATAATGGAAGCACTCTGGCTCTCCCCACCAAAGAAGGCAAAG
Organism: Pecten maximus; assembly: GCF_902652985.1. Taxonomy (NCBI): domain Eukaryota; kingdom Metazoa; phylum Mollusca; class Bivalvia; order Pectinida; family Pectinidae; genus Pecten; species Pecten maximus. Next base: position 19,026,565 of record NC_047022.1, on the reverse strand, counting down.
ACTGTTACATCAGCTGGGAAGGTTATGGCATCGGTTTTCTGGGATGCAGATAGTATTCTGCTAATAGATTATCCCCAAAAGGGACAAATAATTAATGGCATATAGGCCTGATTCACTTCTGAGGCAGTTACGGAAAAATATTACGGAAAGCTCATTAAATGTGTGTTATTCCATTAGGACAATACTCCTGCCCACAAGTCTGACATTGCCATGGCTGCCATTCACGATTATGGCTTTTAATTGATTGAGTATCCGCCTTATTCACCTGATATCGCTCAATCAGACATTCATCTATTTCCTAAACTGAAAACAGCTATTTCAGGCACCCACTTTGAATCCGATGAGGACGTCATACATGCAGTGTAGGACTTTCTGAACAGCCAAGAGTTCTATAAAAGTGGCATTGAGGCCCTTAATCATCGCTGGCAAAAGTGTATAGATACTGAAGGGGATTATGTTGAAAAATAATACAATATGTCCGGCAAAATTCAAATCCTTCAATATGAGGCTCACAACATATCAATCAGCTCTCGTTTCTCATTTAAAGCATTTGTAAATACAAATCTATTTTACCTTCAATTATAGGTTTAATTATAAATCAAAATATGCCGATTTATGGCAGAACACGCATTTCTTACCCATATCCTCAAATTATTTTTAAATTAAAAAAGACTAAGAACTTTATCAATATATTTCCACGAAACAGAATTAAACGTTCAAAATCTATTATTAGTATCATTCCAGGAATATTAATTTCTTCGTTATATTGCATAATGTCATAAATGAGTCTAGTATTTACACCTATGTATCGTCCCGATAAAAATCCTGCCTGTGCCAAGTTTATCAATCTACCCCAAAAAAGGCTTATCTATAAGCTATAGATTCTGAGGCTATTTCATATACAGTATTTAATAAAGATATTGGTCGCCAGTTCTTTATAAGTTGTCTAGGTTTATCGCCCTTAGGCAAACATATATGTAATTATACCTTCTCTCTGAGTAACAGATAACTGATCATTCATAAACCCGTAATTGATAGACCTAACAACAAAGTTCCACAAATCTTTCCAAAACATTAAAATAATTATATTGTGAACCCATCAGCTTCAATATTGCTTCATTTTGGAACATTGCAGTTTATAAACGATTCAACTATTTGTATCAACCACCTCATTATCTATATTATACAATTGTTCATAATTCTCTAAAAAAAATCATCTTCTTCTGTTACCACTTCCCCATTATCAAGTTGCAATTTTGGAATAATGTTCGGAGTATGATTTCTATTCTCCAAATTAGAAAAAAAAATAATTTGAAGGTCTTCTCCTTCGTTCTTCAATCCACTTTGCCTTAGAGCGGATTATACTTAAATTATAGTCTTTACTCTTCTAATTCCAATTACATTACTTCTATAGATTTGATCTCATTCTTAATACAGTATCTTGAGTATCTTAAGTTTTGTTGTTTTTTTATCATAAGAATATGAAATGGTTTTGCCCATTAATTTCATCGATAGTTTCTAAATAATAATTGATCATTGATAACAAATAATAATGCACCATTTAAAGAATGTTTTAGATAAGCAGGATGGTGATAGCCGTGTAATAAGAAATTGTTGAAATCCCATCGCCTCTTACCTTTTTTAAAGTCGGTCAATTTTAAGGTCAATTTCGGAAAAGAATGATCAGATCTTTTTCCAGGCTCTATGCTTGTTTCAGAAGTACTAGATAAAGGACTACACGAAACTTTAACAGGGCTGCTCCACCTCCACGTATACCTTCTTGAGTCAGAATGATGTTCTCTAAAGACATCAATTAAATCAAAGTTTTCTATTATCTCTAGTATTTCCCCCTAGCCTTAAAATTGTTAATCTTTTAATACGTTTTATCATAATCTATCTCGGGCTTGAATATGAAATTGAAATCCCACAGATTATATACATTTTAGACTTAAACGCAACTAATGTTTCTTCTATGATATTGAGAAAAAAAAACAGGGTCATCAATATTTGGACAATCAAATATCATAACTTAAAATTGTACCTTCAATTTCCATATTTAATGTTAAGAAGTTCCCAGACCCATCTTTTTTCTCATTCAATATTTTATCTTCAAAATTGTTATTTAACAAGATGGTAACTCCCCATTAGACCTGAAAGAATAATAATAATAAAAAAAAAACCACGAGTACCCCCATTCATTTCTTATAAATTTTCCTCTGTGCAATGGGTATCTTTGAGGCAATAATGTTATAATTTTACTTCTTAAAAATCAAATATACATATGTCCGTTTAAATTGATCCCCTAGACCCTGACAGTTTGCTGATAGGAACTATAACCCCTTCACCTATTTTAAGAATCGGTAGACAAAAATATCAACTCTGACTCGGATATTTTGCAATTTCAATTAATAACTCAGGCCTACGGCTTTGTTATTAATTTAATTGCAAAATATCCTCGTCCTCGTATATCCTGAAACAATACACGAATCATCGTTAATTATTTCTTAAATATGCCTATTTCAAAATCATCTCACAGAAGCAACAAATTAAAATTCCATGTTTAGGAGTCAAACCATATCAGTTCTTTTTGCATTACATAAAAAAAGAACATAACAGTATAGAAAAAATTAAAAGATAAAAATGGATTTACATCTGGGTACCAAGGACTTTACTGGAATGTAAATGCTCTTTCTATATTGAGAGCAAGAAAAAGTGCTAACAGTACTGTAATATATCTTTATATAGAACTGAGACAAATAAATGCAGCAATGTCAATATACCTGAAAAAAGACACGATTCAGACTGTTTCATAGTCCGAGTGGAATGTTACAAACAAAAACACATCGGAAAGTGGCATATGCAACAACATAAACAGTCTCCTCTATGCAAGAATTGTGTACAAAAACAACTGATATCGACAATTGTATATAAGGAGATACATTTTGGACGTGGCAAAGATAGTCACCACAAACTAGATTAAGTCTACCGGATATTGATAAGTGAAACTGTTCCTAAAGAGTTAGTGTGTTTTGCGTCATCGACGAAACTCGTCAAACAATTAATCTATGAAATCTATGAAATACATACGGATTTATGAGCCAGATGTACATGTCAGCTTTTAGGTAAATTGTAATTAATAATTTCAAATACAAAAAAACGGAGGGATATATTGATATCGCTATGTTGATAGGCTTCAATGCTTTTGCGAAATGCGCGTGGGAAACTTTTGTGTTCCACAGCTGGTAGCACTCCCACAGAATTGACACTGTGTCAAGGTTTGATAACCTATTCATTCATACGACATTGTCGCCATTTTGTGAGGAGTGCAAAAACCGTCAATACACAAAATGGTTCCTAATCATCTTATACTGTGTATGTTATTATTTTATGTCAATTGTGATGACAGTCCCGACAAGAGGATTCTCTTGAGTGACCCCGACTACGTCCAACAACAGTTGATACACCTACAGAGTGAACTACAGTCCCTACAGGCCACGGTACAATCACAGAATACTGAGCTACACACTCAATCTGGTGAACTACAGACCCTACAGGCCACAGTACAGACACAGACGAGTGAAATATCCTCTCTGAAACAACAACTCGTACAGGCAAATTCTGGTAAAATGGCGTTTTCATAGATATTGCAACGCGACACTTCAATTGAATTTAAAAAAACATACTAAGCTATTCAATTAAGAGAGTGTCCATCATTCGACTTCACCGTATTTATCAGGAAATACATTCCACATTTGATAAAGATGTAGAGCTTAGTGATGAGAGCATACTTTAGGCATCTGAACACAGACGTATACACATGAGCAAAGTCGTGATCATAAACCTAAGATATTTCAGATAGTCTCCTGGACATTTTGAACAAAACTGTAAATCCATGCGTAATTCTTGAAAACTAATTCCTCTTTTTTTTCTTCTAAATAAGCAATCTTTAATAATATTGATGCAAAGGTTTTCACATGGAATAATGCAAACCATATGCTATTCTACAGATGGTGGTGGTTCGACTTTTGTCCGTTGGGGACGGACCGACTGTCCTGCCAACCTGACGGAGCTCGTGTATTCTGGTAAGTATATTACCACACTTTTTGGAACTATATAGTATTTTTTTGAAGAAATGTTACTTTAACCTTTTCACAACATAAAATGTTTGTCATGGTGAACTCCATTTCAAGATATTTTATATACGACATTTAGATTCATTATAAATGCCATATCATTGAACTCATATCAGACTGTATCATGTGCTTACTGCCTATAGCTTATTATATTTACCATATTCTCTTAACTAATTTCCTGTCTACTGCTTCCTATATCTTGCTACAATCTCATATCTCACTGCCTACTACTTGCCATATCTAACTACAATCTAATAAATCGCCGTACACTACTTGCTATATTTTATAATCTCATTGCTCACTGACAACTGATTGATAAATGTTATTGCAATCTCATCACTCGCTTCATACTGCTTGCTGTATTTTCCTGGAGTAAAAAAGTCGTTGCCTTCTGCTTATTTTATTTTTCTTGAATCTCATAACTCGCTGCCAACTACTTCCTGTATTTTAATGGGATCTCATAACTCGCCGCATACTAATTGCTGTATTTTTCTTAAATTTTCATCTTGCAATAAATTATTTCTTCCGGGTAGAAGCAACTGCAGATGTAGTGGAATATACCCATTCAGATCACGAAACAATACTATTCTCTGGTTCACATAATTATTACAAGCAAAGAAAAAGTGATAATAATGCATCTTCATTTGGATGTCCACATTGGCACTGACGGTAATTAATCAAATTTACTCTATATAGGTCATTGTTAAGTTTGCTGGATTTGTTTCTTAGTCTAGCATGCAATATATTTAATTTTCTATCACCGAAAGAATAATAATTTGGAACTACAGTACTGTTTTTGAGTGAACTTTTAAAGGATGGATAAGACACACTATTTCTGATTTCAAGATCAAGTTGGTTCCACTGTCGAATAGAGGATTGAATGAAAGAGGAGTTAGTTAATTGTAGACGGCAGTTTGGTAGAGAAAAGTTGTGTGAATCACGCAGATTGTATTGAGAGTTTTCTGAAACAGGAGGAGGTAATAGTGACGACAAGTACTTTGGAGCCAGGTGGTTTTTAATTTTATAAAATAATTGATTTTTTTTTCTTTCTGGAACGTCTGTTACACAATGGTTCCAATCCACTTTCTGAATAGAGGGATTCTCTGCTGGCAAACGATGGCAACCCAGTTATAATTCTGGCAGCTTCTAACTGTAGCTTTTAGAGTTTGTCTGCATTACTGATAGAAACACCCATCCCAAACTTCACAACAATATTCAAATAGTGGTAGACAATAAGCTTTGTAAATCTTTGATAAAGTTTGCTTGTTTAATACATATTTTAATTTACGAAGTACACTTATCTGTTTTGCAACATTTTTACCTATATTTTCGATATGTTTACTCCATTTACAATTTTCATCTAGCTTTACTCCTAAGTGCTTGTGATGATCCACAAAATCAACACTTACATCATTAAAATTAATATCTATAGCATAATCGTGTTCAGTGTTGGAAATGAGTAAAGCTTCCGTTTTTAAAGGATTAAATTTAACAAGCCATTTTTCTACCTTTTAATTTTTGTTAGGTCCTTATTAATTTTTGTTTCGACAGCCAAAGGAGAATTATCAGAATATAATAAGGAGGTATCGTCTGCAAATAGTTTAGAAAGACCTTCAAGGTTGTCAGTTATGTCATTGATGTATATAATAAAGAGTAAGGGACCTAAGACAGAGCCTTGTGGAACACCAGCATTTATATATTTAACAGAAGATTTGCTATTCCCAACGAAAACTTGCTGGTTTCTATTACCTACGTAGTCACTTAGCCAAGATTATAGTTTCCCTCTTACACCATAATTAGTTAATTTTACATTTAGTCCCCTGTGCCACACTCGATCGAACGCTTTGGAAATAGCACAGAATACTAAGCATGTTGGCCTCATTTTTTTCTAGATTCTCACACAAAGTATGATATATTTCAATTATTTGGTGGACAGTAGAGTGACCAGGCTGAAAGCCAGATTGGTATTTATATATCAACGAATTTTCAAGTAAATAGTTATGTAGATATTTAACAATTAACCGTTCAAAAACTGTTCCAATAGTACTAAGTAAAGATATCGGTATATAGTAAGAAGACATTGTCTTATCACCTTTTTTGAAAAGTGGCATTACCAAAGCTATTTTCCAAAGTTTCGGAAGGATACCAGTTTCCAAGGAAGACCTATATATTAAATACAGGGGGAAGGTTATAGATTCAGCGTTGTGTTTTTTTAACATATGATGACTGATTTTGTCATTGCCAACTGCTTTGTTTGTTCGTAAGGATTTGAGAATGTCAGTTATTTCATCTACTCTAAAGGGTATGTCTGATAAAGTCGCGTCCGTAAGTAATTCAACTTCAGGTACGTCAATGTCAGTGTCGTCAATTGTAGAAATAGAAACAAAGTAATTATTTAAGATTTTACTACAATCTCACAGCTCGCCGCATACTGATTGCTGTATTTTACTGCAATCTCACAACTCGCCGCATACTGATTGTTGTATTTTACTACAATCTCACAACTCGCCTCATACTGATTGCTGTATTTTACTACAATCTAACAACTCACTGCCTACTGATTGTTGTATTTTTCTACAATCTCACAACTCGCCTCATACTGATTGCTGTATTTTACTACAATCTCACAACTCGCCGCATACTGATTGCTGTATTTTACTACAATCTCACAACTTGCCGCATACTGATTGTTGTATTTTACTACAATCTCACAACTTGCCGCATACTGATTGCTGTATTTTACTACAATCTCACACCTCGCCTCATACTGATTGCTGTATTTTACTACAATCTCACAACTCGCCGCATACTGATTGCTGTATTTTACTACAATCTCACAACTCACTGCATACTGATTGCTGTATTTTACTACAATCTCACACCTCGCCGCATACTTATTGCTGTATTTTACTACAATCTCACAACTTGCCGCATACTGATTGCTGTATTTTACTACAATATCACAACTCGCCGCATACTGATTGCTGTATTTAAATACAATCTCACACCTCGCCGCATACTGATTGCTGTATTTTACTACAATATCACAACTCGCCTCATACTGATTGCTGTATTTTACTACAATCTCACACCTCGCCTTATACTGATTGCTGTATTTAAATACAATCTCACACCTCGCCGCATACTGATTGCTGTATTTTACTACAATTGTTACACACACCTTACATATTCGCAAGTATAAACCAATCCCTATACTACATATACTGCTCGTCAAATTCCATTCGTTATGCTTAATGCTCCAATGTTTGTTACAAAGTTAACGTCTACTGCGTATTAGTTCCTGCTTGAATGTATATAAAACATAGCAAGCAGTAAACACTGTACATAGATGAGTTCTATATCACTTTTTGGTGTCGCTTAAGGGATTTCATATCAGACAGTGTTGACTGCTACAAAATGATTTGATTGATTTCACTAATACCTTACTGCTATTCAGAGACGAAGTGACTGTATAAAATGTTGATTGTATGTATGTGATTTTATCAAAAGGTTTGGTTGGTCGGTTGGTTTTATTTGTTTAACGTCCTATCAACAGCTAAGGTCATTTAATGACGCCCCCCCCCCCCCCCCCCCCCCCCCCCCCCCCCGTGCGTGCGATGTGCATGGGTGTGGTGAGTGAGTGAGTATGTGTGTTTTGGGAGGCCTGCGGAAAATATTTGGTACTTATGTCAAGAATAGTCTATCAGATCATTGTACTGCCACATGTGACCTTGACATCATCAAGACAATGTTTTCCATCATCAAGACAATGTTTTCCATCGGAACAAACTTAAAAGCACAATTGTGGCCCGGACCCATTTAGGTCACATGAGTACATGTGTTGAAAAGTAGATGTAGGTCATGGCCATTCATTTGAACAAAGGTGATTTCTCTTTACCCGCCGTACTACTGGTCCAATAATAAGATTTTAAACTATTTAGTTATTTGGAAGATTTTTGAAGGAAACATTGACGACGGACAGAAGACTGACACTGCACCAAGCAACTTTTATGGAATAATATGGTACATCTTAATAAAATATCATATCAATATCATTATCATTTGGTGTGATGCGGTTGGAATAGTTCAATAGATGATAATACTACAGCACATATTATATTCTTTTAACTATAGGTTATGCAGGCGGTTCTTGGTATGGCCATTCCGGAGCTGCAGCTGATCCTCTTTGCTTGCCATCTGATCCAGAATGGTTACAGACAACAATTGTACCAGACACCTACACCGGACAAATTTATGGGGCAGAGTACGAATCGGTTAATGCTCACACGCTGTTCGGCCCAAAATCACACGACGAAGAAGTTCCGTGTGCGGTCTGTAGATCGACGTCCTTTGTCTCCTCTGTGATGATACCGGCGAGGACGACATGCTACAGCGGCTGGACGAAGGCGTACGGTGGCTCACTGGCGTCAGGTTACTACGCTCAAGCTGCTGCTTCTCAATTTGTGTGCATAGATGAGCATGCGCAGCCTGTTGTTGGAGGTGGAGACAGATAGACGATAATGGTTTATTATTTTATGGAGTCAGGGCTTATTGTGGCTCCCTGCGATGTCCACCATACGAGAAAGATAAATTTATAGCCTGTGTGGTTTGCATGAAATAAATCTCACGAAAATCAAGTGTTGAACTCGGACGTTTATCATACATTAATTATTTTTTCATTTTTTCTACGAAGAGAGATTGTCATACCTCTCTCTCTCTCTCTATATCTATATATATATATATATATATAGGTCGAAATTGCAAGGAAAAATTGCGACGTCACAATACGGCCATTAACGTTACGATCAGTTGAATTGTACATAAAACATGTTTTAATTTTGAAAACCAATTTCAAAATTCCATCATAAGCGTCAATTACTTTTTTAATTTCATAGGGGTATGATTTTTTTTTTACTTTTGTAAGAATCCGCGGATTCATAGTTCGCAAGCATTTTTTTTCAAACCCAAATGAAATTTAAAAAAATGACATCAATGCTTAAAAATGAGGCCCAGAGGGCCTGAATCGCTCACCTGGTTTCATGAGATATGAAACAAGAACTAAGCTTATAATCAAGTATATTTGTCACTGGTATTGCTATGTCAATATATCATAATCATTTTATATGGGTACATGAACATTGGTTTTATTGTAATTCTAAAAATGTCAATTTAGCCAAATTGATTCCCTTTTTGCCCCGCCCCTCAGCCCCCGGGGGGTCAACCCACCATTTGTACAATTTTGAATCCCTACCCCAAGGGGATGCTATCAGGCGAATATGAATGATATCCATTGCTTAGTTTTAGAGAAGAAGTTGTTAATGTCAATTTATCCAAATTGACCCCTTCTGGCCTGCTCCTCAGCCCCCAGGGAGTTAACCCCATCATTTGTACAATTTTGAAACCCTACCCCAAGGGGATGCTACCAGTCAAATATGAGAGATATACATTGCTTATTTCAGAGGAGAAGTTGTTTATATCAATTTAGCCAAACTAGCCCCTTTTCACTCTACCCCTCAGCCCCAAGGGGGTCAGCCCCGTCATTTGTACAATTTTGAATGCTACCAGGCAAATATGAGATATATCCATTGCTTAGTTTCAGAGAAGTTGTTTATATCAATTTAGCCAAATTAACCCTGTTTGGCCCCGCCCCTAAGCCCCCCAGGGGGTCAGCCTCTCCATTTGTACAATTTTATATCCTTACCCCAAGGGGATGCTACCAGGCAAATATGAGAGATATCCATTGCTTAGCTTCAGAGGAGAAGTTGTTTATATCAATTTAGCCAAATTAACCCTGTTTGGCCCCGCCCCTCAGCCCCCCAGGGGGCCAGCCTCGCCATTTGTACAATTTTGAATTCCTACCCCAAGGGGATGCTACCGGGCAAATATGAGCAATATCCATTGCTTAGTTTCAGAGGAGAAGTCGTTTATATCAATTTAGCCAAATTGACCCCTTTTGGTCCCGCCCCTGAGACCCCCGGAGGGTCAGCCCTACCATTTGTACAATTTTGAGTCCCTACCCCATAGGGATGCTTTTGACCAAATTTGGTCAAATTCCGATCTGTGGTTATGAAGAAGAAGTCAATTGTTGACGGACAGACGGACGATGGACGCCACAGTATGGCATAAGCTCGCCTTGGTCCTTCGGACCAGGTGAGCTTATAAACATTAATTTATTTGTTCCGACCATAAAAGATCAACGAAATCGAATAAAACAATATCATATATATCCTTATAACTGTACCCTTTTTATAGTATACGGGTTTAAGGCCTATTTACACAAATCCTGATATGTACATATTTTAGCGGCTCTCTTATATTAGCGATTTTCCTGCATTCCACTAAATTATGACTGCGTTAATTATATAAGTGCAGTTTCCGAACATTGTACATAATCATCATGACGCAAATCTGTCTTAATGTGCTAAAATTTGATTACGCCAAGATCAATAATTTCAAAGTATATTTGTGTATACAACGTGATCTACGTCATCAACTGGTGTTTATTTTATGTGGGATCTAATTCACGTGGCCATTTTCTTCAAATTCCTTTTTGCTGTCATTGATCTCGATTAGAGAAACGTCAGTGAACCCTAACAAGTCCATGCATAACCAGGTTTGATTGTTTACGTACCCTGCTACGCATGAATGGTTTTTCGATATGCACGAAGTGCTTCAAAATAACCACCTAATACCGGATGAATGTATGGATAGTTACCAATAGTAGTAAATAAATATTCAGTAGAACGTGGACTTACATAAATGACATATAGAAGACATTTAATACAGCACATCATCACAAACAGCCAGGGATGTACTTCTAAATAATTCTGATAAATATAGAACTACTACAATAGGTTTATCTATCATTGTGCAAACATACGCCCCTCAATCTACCTTTAATTCAGTTGTTCCAAATCGAAGACAAAATCATCAGTTTTTTAATATTCTGTTGAGAGTGATTTTTCGAATGACCTTTGACCATGATATTACACTGCTCATCATATGTATCATAAATATATTATAACTCCAAGCGACTAGAACAAAGAGCATGTAAGCTTATCCACTGGCAAGAGATCTATCCACCGTTATGATTTAGAGAAGAAAAAAATACTGAAGATGAAATCTTAGAATTAAATGTTTGCAGTGTGTTATTTAGGTCATTGACGACATTGTTTGTGTCTTCGTTTGCTAATAGTGTCCCATATTACCAATACTACTCCATACTACCCCTATATTATTTCCCAATACTACCCAATACTACCTCCATACTACCCAATACTACCTCCATACTACCCAATACTACCTCCATACTACACAATACTACCTCCATACTACCCAATACTACCTCCATACTACCCAATACTACCTCCATACTACACAATACTACCTCCATACTACACAATACTACCTCCATACTACCCAATACTACCTCCATACTACACAATACTACCTCCATACTACCCAATACTACCTCCATACTACCCAATACTACCTCCATACTACACAATACTACCTCCATACTACCCCATACTACCTCCATACTACCTCCATACCACTCCATTCTACCCAAAACTATCTCCATATTTCTCCATTCTACCCAAAACTATCTCCATATTTCTCCATTTAACCCAAAACTACCTCCATATTTCTCCATTTAACCCAAAACTATCTCCATATTTCTCCATTTAACCCAAAACTACCTCCATTTTTTCCCATGCCATCCTATACTACCCAAACTACCTACCCCAATACTACTCCTATGCTACCCAAATTATTCCTCCATATTTCTCAATTTAACCCAATACTCCTCCATACCAATCAATACTACCCAATACTACCTCCATACTACCCAATATTACCTCCATACTACCTACCCCAATACTACTCCCATACTAAGGCCTACTACCAAATAGACCATATCTTTAGATCAGACCACAGTTTCGTCAACGTTTCATAAGGAAATCCTGAACTTAAAATTGTCCATAAGAAACCATTATTGGATTAACGGAAATGTAATGTTTTCTAGTGCAATATTCTAAGTTAAGGAATTCCTTCAAGTTAAGGAAACCTAAGACAAAGATGCATCCCAGATATTGTCTGGGGTCTGGTGTTCTCAAAGGGCAAGCGTCTTCAGTAGTAATTTGATTCATCTTCCTACAAGTACCATGTATTTATCAATATTTTTTTCAGATTAAAAGGCTATAACCAAGAACTTGACATGCACGTTATCATTAACTACTATTTTGTCCAAAGTACAACATAATTTCTGTAACAGTTACACCGACCTGAAAGTAGTTGAAGTAAAATGGAATTAGGGAACCTTGTTTGAATGGTTGAAAATTTGTACAAGAGTTTGAAATACAGGTTTTAAAAAAGATTTTAATTAAGAATTTACACGATATATATATCAGTTGATCCCATACTTTCACATTGATATTTGTATTCACTTTTTTTTTTTTTTACAGATTTCAATCCTATGTAACCAAATAATGGCTGAATATAGGAAGTCGACTGAATGGAAGATATGAAAAATACAACGAAAAGTAAAATAGAAAGGCATCATTCATGCATTCTTTCACAAACAGTATGTGAACCAAAAAAGCAACATTATACTACCAACATTTTCCCACCTCAGTTTTAAACTTTTAAACATTTCATCTTTAAATGAAAACTAATACCAGGGACATGGAGAAATCATCGACCAATCAGATTGAAGTATGCTTATTAGATACAAAATACATTGGCTGTTAAAACATTCATCTTGGCCACGAAATCCATAATGCTTAACAGCACAATTTGTTAGAATCTAAGCATATCTATAACTATTGACCAATCAGATTGCAGTATCACATTCACAACTATTGACCAATCAGATAGCAATATGATAATTAAGATAGGTCAATTTACAAATATATGATTATCATTGAGCTAAAGATTTCCTGACATCTTGGTATCCCTGGATCAAATTAAATGTAGATATAATCCAATGGAAATGGTCACACATTGTTGTTATATCACAATACAACCATCTTACACACGTTTTATCACGACAATTGACAGCTGTGTCGTGTAAAGGAATACAATGTAATTACATGTATGTTTAACGTTGAACATAAAGTATTCCCATGATCTTCATCCACTTCAACCTCCATTATCTCGAACATAAACTTTCCCCATGATTTTCATCCATGAATCGGTGGTGGGGTGACATAATGGTGCCAGACTTGGCTTTCTCCTAAGAGGCCAGAGTTCGATTCCCCGACCGGAAATGGAAATGTATGGGGTCACCTGCCTGACCAGGTGTGTTTTCTCCAGTTTCCTCCCATAGTAAGACCTATCGAGCGCTTTCGTACGGACCAACAAAAATGACTTATACAAGCTGGTATAACCTGTTTCGCAATTGTTAATACAAGCTAGTGATTGTCATAGGTATGCATTGGATAACTATCTACTACGTGGAGACATAATTTTGTTCAGGAGGCTGGACACAGGGCGTTCTTTAACTCAATAATAAGTGCTACTTCATATCTATATATATCCAAATCAACAGCGATTTGTACAGAAAAAAACAACGAAATCGTAATTCTTACTTAAAACCGATAAAACAAGGGCAAACTATGAACAAAAATCTAGATCTGTATGGAGACACCTGACAAAGAGATTAAGACTAGATGTTCCGAAAGAGTGAGCGTCTTTCGCTTCACTGACGAAACCCGCCATACAATTAAAAGACACAACAATTTATATAAATATAATGAAGTACATATATGAGCCAGAAGTGCCTGTCGGCGTTTAGATATGTTATAACGGATAAACTTACAAAAGCAGATTGACATATGGAAATCGCTATGCTGATAGGCCTAAATGCTTTCGTGTAATGTATTTGAGAAAATTTTGTGTTGCACAGCATGTAGCACTCCTACATATCTGAAACAATGTCACGTTTTGATAACCTTTTCATGTGGCATTGTCGCCATTTTGTGAGGAGAGCAAAAACTGTAAAGACATAACATGGTTCTTAATCGCGTTATACTATCTACGTTGTTATTTTATGTCATTTGTGAGGAAAATCCTGACAAGAGGATTCTCCTGAGTGACCCAGACTACTTCAAACAACAGATCACCCACCTACAGAGTGAAATACAGTCCCTTCAGGCCACGACACAGTCACAGAATGCTGAGCTTCAGACTCAAACAGTGGAGCTACATACCCTTCAGGCAACTGTACAGTCTCAAAATGCAACGCTTCAGACTCAATCTGGTGAACTACATACACTACAGACCCTACAGGCCACGGTACAGACACAGAATAGTGAGCTGCAGACCCTTCATACCACGGTACAAACACAGGCGAGTGATATATCCTCTCTGAAACAACTCGTACAGGCAAATTCTGGTAAACAAGCGTTTTTATTTTCTGTTTTTTTCAAATTTCCGTTTTCAAGGGGATAAATATTGTAACTCGACGCTGCAAATAATTTTTGATAACATAATATGCTATTCAACGATGCTATTCAAGTATCTATCATTCGTGTTCATCGGATTTGATTTTTTTTTAAATATTTTTTTCAAGAAAACCAATCCCCATTTGATAAAGATGTAGAGGTTATGTGTGCATAATTTAAGCATCTGAACACAGACGTATAAACAGAGCCGTGATTCTGTCTCCGAATCGACAAAAAAATGAACGAATTAAGAATAAAAGGACAATGACGCCCGTTATTGAACGTTCTAAAACTGAAAACTAGGGTGGTTGACACGGAAAGATGAGGTTTGGTATAATGTCTACTTAAACCTAACTCAGATATGTCAGATAGTTGCCAGGACACTTATGACAAAATGTTAATTCATGCATGATTCTTGAAAAGTAATTCCTCCTTTTTTCCAAATAAGCAATCGTTAATAATGTTGATGAAAATGTGTTAACAAAAATACTGTATACCATATGCTATTCTACAGATGTCGGCGGGTCGACATTTGTACGTTGGGGACGGACCGACTGTCCTGCCAACCTGACGGAGCTCGTGTATTCTGGTACGTAAATTATCAAACGTTTTGGTGCTATATAACATTATTAATTTTGAAAGAAATGCTATTTTAACATATTCACAACTGTCAATGCTCTGATAGAAACTAATGTTTTTTTTTCATATAGTGAATCATTCTAAAGATATGCAGTATATATTACAAGAGCTATACTCGTACTTGATGAGTGCTGAGGACAGGTAGTCACTGATAGCTGCATAAATAACAAGTGCAATCAATGATTGCGAAGCTCACCGGCGGCAGCAATCACACTATTCACTATTTTTTTGTGTATGTATAAGCATGCCATTTTGAAATTGTACGTCACATATTATCGCTCCTAGACCTCTAATGGATGCATAAACCAAATTAGAAGGGTGTGCACTTACGAGCTTTCCAAAAACGTACCCAAAAATCTTTAAAGCGGGTTTTGGTGATAAAAAAACTAAGTAAAAAACATGGTAAAATAAAAAAAAAAATCGTATTATTTTCTGCATGATTTTGCCACAACATCACTCCTGGACCTCTCATGAATGTATAAACAAAATTAGAAGGTTGTGGGGTGTATACTTTTGGAGTTACAAGCTTTCCAAAAACTTACCCAAAAAACTTGGGGTGGAACGCCGACGCGGCCGCCGGGGGTACAGCATTAGCTCACGGTTACTCGTAACCGGTGAATTGACAACAGTCTCATAGCTCACTGCCTACTGCTTGATATTGTACTACAATCGATACCCATATCTTGCATATTCTCAACTATATTCCTATGTCTACTTAGTACCGCTTGTCATATTCCATTCGTTATGCGTAATGCTCCAACGTTTGTTATACATATAGTTAACGTCGAATCCGTATCATGAAAGCTTCAACGTAGATAAATTATAGCAGGCAGTAAGCACTGAAGAGGAGTTCTATATCACTTAAAAAATTTCATATCAGTCAGTGTTTACTACTCCAAAATGATTTGAATGATTTAACTTGCAATTGGATTACCTTTCTGCTTTTCAGCGCCTCAGAGACGGAGTGATTGTATACAATTTTGATAGTATATGTGATATTATCAAAAGATTTGCTACTGATGTCAATAATAGCCTATCAGATCGTTGTACTGCCACATGCGACCTTGACATCTTCAAGATATTTTTTTCATCGGAACAAATTCGGCTTGATTTCTGGGAGATCAACGCAACTCCAGCTACTAAATGTATTAGAAGAATGGACTGAGATCTTAGATAAGGGAGGAGAACTTGATGTAATATATATGGACTTTATGAAGGCCTTTGATAAGGTGCCTCATCAGCGACTTATCAAAAAGTTATCGGGCTATGGAATCAGCAAACAAGTTGTTAATTAGGTCAAGGATTTCCTTACAAACAGATGTCAATGTGTATTGGTGAATGGAAAATCTTCTTCGACATATCCTGTAATAAGTGGTATCCCCCAGGAAAGTGTACTGGGTCCAATTTTATTCGTCCTGTATATAAATGACCTCCCAGAAATTACGGCGTCCCCCTCATCATTATTTGCTGATGATACGAAATTATTCAGGCAGATCTTCAAGAGGATTTGGACAAATTAAAAAACTGGTCAAACACGTGGCTTCTTAAATTTCACCCATAGATAATAATTTTAGTTTTAGAACACACATTATTATTATAGTTAACAAGGCAAACAGCATAGTTGGATTAATTAGGTCATTTGTGTATCTCGATACAGAAATGTTTAAATTATCATTTAAAGCATTAGTAAGACCCCACTTAGAGTACACCGCAAGTGTTTGGAGCCCTTACAAAGCTAAAGACATTGATCTTATCGAGAATGTGCAAAGAAGAGCAACTAAGCTATTACCTGGTTTTAAGGATATGTCATATACGGAACGTCTAGATAGATTAAAACTACCAACACATAATCACCGCGGGATTAGAGGAGACATGATAAACGTTTTCAAAATTGTTAATAATATATATGATTCAAGAACAACTAGCGATTACTTCCAATTAGACAATGCAAACAGAACCAGGGGCCACTCCAAGAAAATATATAAGAAAAGATGTCGTCTGGATATAAGAAAAAAAAATTCAGTCAAAGAATAGTAGATATATGGAATAGCTTGCCACAATCTGTTGTAGAGGCAGGCAGCACTTTAAATTTTGAGATAGCTCTAAATGAACACTGCAAAAATAACTGTTTCAACTACCAATAATAATACTAATGTTGTTATTTATGAAATGGATACAGAGGCTTTCAGCCTGCATCTATTATTTTGCTATTAAACAAACTTAGTAGCTTTTGATCTCGGCACGCTACTGGTCCGGACCCGTTTAGGTTATTTGACCCCACGTGATATTGAAAAGTACATGCAATTCATGCTCTGTCGATTATAATAAAGGTGATAACTCTTCACCCAGCATACTACTGGTCTATTAATATGATTCTAGACTGTTCAGTTAATTGGAATATTTTTTGACAGAAACATTGACGACGTACAGATGACGGACACCGTATCATGACGTACAATCTCTTGCCCCTAAAAAGGCTGTGATTTATTAGTTATCAGATTGAGCAATTTTCTTGCATGTGAATAATGTCGAATATACTGTATAAAATGATCTGTATACCAATCTCATTCTCATTTGTTTGATTAATTCAACTAAAATGTCTTGATGAGATTGGAATAGTTCAACAGAAGATCTAGAGTAAACTATCGCACATACATAAATGTATTATATTCTTCTAATCAGGTTATGCAGGCGGTTCTTGGTTTGACCATTCTGGAGCTGCAGCTAACCCTCTTTGCCTGCCATCTGATCCAGAATGGTTACATACAACAATTGTACCAGACGACTACACCGGACGGATTTATGGGGCAGAGTACCAATCGCTTAATGCTCACACTCTGTTCGGCCCAAAATCACACGACGAAGAAGTTCCGTGTGCGGTCTGTAGATCGACGTCCTTTGTCTCCTCTGTGATGATACCGGCGAGGACGACATGCTACAGCGGCTGGACGAAGGCGTACGGCGGGTCACTGTCGTCAGGGTACTACGCTCTACCGGCTGCTTCTCAATATGTGTGTATAGATGAGCATGCACAGGCTGTTGTTGGAGGTGGAGACAGAAACGACAATGGTTTATTATTTTATGGCGTCAAGGCGTTTTGTGGCTCCCTTCGATGTCCACCATACGAGGAAGATAAATTTATAGCTTGTGTGGTTTGCATGAAATAAATCTCACGAAAATCAAACAAAACAATAGCATGCGTTCTTTTAACTATGTTCTTTATATAGTATATGCGTTTAGATACTATTTACACAAATACTCTTGATATAAGCAGATATGTAAAGATGACGGACACCGCATCACGACATACGTTCTCTTGCCTGTAATAAGGTTGTGAGTTATCAGTTACTTGATTGAGTCATTTTCTTAAATGTGAATAATCAACTTGTAAGCTCTAAATAACAAGAGGCTAATGGGCCTTAACGGTCATCTGACAAACACTTACAGAAGGTACACACCCCTCAATCAAGCATCATTATAATAAATAACCATAAACTATCTATACGCAACCAATTATGTTTCAGGTCAAATTTGGTTTTGATCCATTTTGGCTTAGAGGAGCAGCATCTTAATGCAAAATTTCAGCCATTAAGGTCCAATTTTTGGGCCATGCCCCTCTGTCCCCATGGGTGGGACAAGCCTCATTTATATAAATAAGGATTGCCCTTCCCCAATGATGTTTCATACTAAATATGGTTGTAATCAATTAAGGTATTAAAGAGGAGTAGCGTTTTAAAGCAATATTTAGCCTAAGTGATCCTTTTGGGCGCCTTCTTTCCCCAAAGGGTTGGACTCGTCTCATTTATATAAATTATGATTGCTGTCCCCTTATGATGTTTCAAACCATTTGGTTGTATAAATTAAGGTGGAGGAGCATTTTAAAGCAAGCTTTTGGCTAAGTTCCCTTTTTGGGGCCTCGTCCCTCTGTCGCCAGGGGCCCCACAAGCCTCATTTATATATCTTATGATTGCTTTCTCCTTATGATGTTTCAAACAAAATTTGGTTGGAATCCATTAGGTCATTAAGGAGTAGCGTTTTAAATAAAAATTTTGGCGAAGTTCCCCTTTAGAGGCCTCGCTCCTCTGTCCCCAGGGGTACCACCAGCCTCATTTATATAAATGTGATTGCCATCCTGTTATGATGTTTCACACAAAATTTGGTTGTAATCCACTGAAAGGTTTAGGAGCTGTAGGGTTTTAAAGCAAAATTACAACAAAGTTCTGCTTTTCGGGCCCCAGGGTCACATTAGCCTCATTTATAAAAATTATGATTGCTCTCACCCAATGATGTTTCAAACCAAATTTAGTAGTAATCCACCCAAGGGTTAAGGAAGAGTAGTATTTTGAAATAAAAAGTCTTACGCACGGCGCCGGATGGAACACAGTGACTATAGGTCATCTCAGCAAGCGTCTAGAATAAAGTGTATGTAAGCTTTCCTGCTGGTGCGAAATTGATCCATCGTTATGATATACAGAAGAAAAAATATTGAAGATGGAATCATAAAATTACTTGTCTGCAGTGTCTTATCTAGGTCATTGACGAAATTTTTCATGTCTTCTATTGCCCATAGAGTGCCCTATACAACTCAATACTACCCCAATATTACTCCATACTAGCCCAATACTACTCCATACTATCCCTTGTTACCCAATACTACTCCATACTACTTAATACAACCCTGCAGGCCCATACTACCCAATACTACTCCATATTACCCTATACTACCTCCATACTACCTCCTTACTACCCAATACTATCTCCATACTACCTCCATACTACCTCCATATTACCCAATACTACTCAATACTACCCAATACTACACAATATTACCCAATACTACCTCCGTACTACCCAATACTACCTGAATACACAATACTACATCATACTACCAAATACTATCTCCATACTACCTCCATACTACCCACCACTACTCCATACCACCTACCCAATAATATATGTACTCTTATACTAAGGTATACTACCCAATAATACATGTACTCTTATACTAAGGTATACTACCCAATACTACCTCCATACTACCCACCACTACTCCATACTACCTACTTATACTAAGGTATACTACCCAATACTACCTCCATACTACCCACCACTACTCCATACTACCTACTTATATAATACTAAGGTATACTACCCAATATACGGTATCTTTAGATCAAGCCCCAGTTTCGTCAACGTTTCGTAAGAAATTCCTAGCTTAAAATTGTCCATAAGGAATCATTATTGGAATCTATGGAAATGTAATATTTTCCAGTGCAATATTTGAAGTTAAGGACTTCCCTCAACTTAAGGAAAGCTAGGACAAAGTTACATCACAGATATTGTTGTTTACAGTGCCCCCTCGATCAGGAGATTCTACAATTTTGGTATACTTTTTTTTATCCCCAC
This sequence comes from Pecten maximus, assembly GCF_902652985.1. Classification (NCBI taxonomy): domain Eukaryota; kingdom Metazoa; phylum Mollusca; class Bivalvia; order Pectinida; family Pectinidae; genus Pecten; species Pecten maximus. Next base: position 19,005,942 of record NC_047022.1, on the reverse strand, counting down.
TGGAGTTAGTCAAGGCTCTCCAATTTTGATCTGAACGTTTTTGTGAAAAGTGTGATTAAAGTTATTTAAATTAAAGTGGCATTAACCAAATCATAAGTTGACCTGCACATTATATTCAAAAACTACTTGCCTATCTACAGTACAATATCTCTAGCCGTCATTGAGTAAATAAACAGGCGATAAATAATAATAGAAATAAATAAATGAATTATGGTTTAAAGTTTATACCTTACTCCAAATCTTTACCTAATTGACAGAAATTTCATAAAGAATTTGTGGCCATGTTGATTAATTGCAAAAGGCCCTCGAAGTATATCTTAGATATAAACACAGGAAGTGAAGGGGAACATCCAATCGGTGCTTTGAGGTCTTTACTGTTCTCCTAGTTGTACTACAGAGAATAATGACATTTTGTGGAACCTTTCTTGATATAACAAGGGCAAAATTCAAACAAAATATAGATTTTGATAGAAACTCCTGATATGGCACAATAATGATACAACCTGATCCCAGTTTAATCAACATTCATTGACTTAAAATATCCAAACCTTAAAGATTCCATAGGAAATCGTTACAGAATTAAAGGAACGTTTTCCCCATATATTCTGTAATGCTTCCTTATAGAAACTTAGGGTAAGGGACGTCCTTGTGTTAAGGGATATTGATGACACTGGGGCCTGGAGTTGTAAAAGGGCAAGCATCTTCAGTAGTAAGTTTATTCATCTTTCTACAAGTACCATTTATTTATTAATATTATTTAAGATTAAATGGCAATAACCAAATCAGAACTTGACTTGCATATTATCATTAACTACTATTTTGTCCAAAGTACAACATAATATCTGTAACAGTTTGACCAAACTGAAAGTAGTTGATCAAGTGAAAGTGAATTGGGGGGGGCCTTGACTGGATTAAAAACCATCCTCTTGAATGGTTGAAAATTTTACAAGAGTTTGAAATACAGGTTTTGAAAAAGATTTTAATTCAGAATTTACACATCATATGCATATATAAGATGATCCCATACATTCACATAGATAAAATCAATATATACAAAAACATATCTGTGTTTATGCTTGTTTTCAGATTTCAATCTTATGTAACCAAGAAATGACAGAATGATATATGAAGTCAACTGAATGGAAGATATGAAAAATATAACAAAAAGTAAAATAAAAAGGCATCATTAATGCATTCTTTCACAAAAAGTAAAAATACCAAGAAAAGCAACATTATAATACCAACATTTTTTCACCTCAGTTTTAAACTTTTAAACTTTTCATTTTTGAAAGAAACGTTGTTCATGCTGTTGGCAATATAGCATCTTAAAATGAAAACTATTACCAGAGATATGAAGAAATCACGGACCAATCAGATTCAAGTATGCGAATTAGAGAAAAACAAAATAAATCGGCTATAATTAAAACATTCAGCTTGGCCACGAAATCCCTAATGCTTAACAACAAAAGTTTGTTAGAATATAAGCACATTCACAACTATTGACCAATCAGATTGCAGTATCACATTCACAACTATTGACCAATTGGATTGCAATATAATAATTAAGTAATAGCAATTTACAAATATATGATTATCATTGAGCTATAAGATTTCCTGACATCTTGGTATCCCTGGATCAAATTAAATGTAGATATAATCCAATGTTAATGGTCACACATTGTTGTTATATCACAATGCAACCATCTTACACACATTTTATCAAGACAATTGACAGCTGTGATAATACAGGTATTATCAAAGCTGCATGGTCCGATTTCTTCTGAAATACAAAACACTAGGAAAAAATATTGTCTGAAAGAAACACAATATTTGATCACAGTGGAACACCAGTTAGAATCTGGGTGAAAATTGTCAAATATCCTGATGAAGCCTCACATATAGAGGCATAACCAGCCGACCAATAAATGACCCATTTATTGGTGACGCTTGGTAATGCTGTGATTGAAACCACTGAGATTAACAGTTAGAATCTAGTGATATACATGATGTAATATTTATAGTCCTCTTAGAAGTCCTAGACCACAACTAAGAACCACTTCTATTTTCGTAGTAAAAGAAATTGTCAACATCCTCCAATATCTTTCTTCTTTTTCCTATGGAATCTAGTTTCTGTGGGGTCAAATCCCTGTCCTTTGGCCCCAAACACTGCCCAAGCAGGGGTCTTGGCCATGTAGTCTTCAGCACTGAAAGTTTCTTGTCCGTTACTGGACTTAAATGCCTGCACAAGTTTGTGGAACTTCTCATAATCTATCCATGTCCACCATTCACCTTTCACTTTGAACTGTAACAGAAATTATACAATTTGAAAATATAGAGAATACATGGTCTGTGTCTAAAAATATATACTGTATTTTGGCGAGGGTAAAGAAAGACAAAAGTGGCTTTCTGTCCCGAGCAAAAAATACAGCTTATATTTTAAGACACTGACCATGTATTCTATTTATCCTGCAATAGTCATCAAAATTAATCATTTTGAAGTAAAATGATATCAACAATGCGGTGGCAGTTGCAGGATAAATTCTATTACATATCTATCTTGATTTTATTTCTATTAAATTTCCCCCATCATTTTTACCTAGATGACTGTTCATTTTAAATTCCATTGATCATCTCTGTATTAGGATCACCTTTTGGATGTGACATCACAAAAGTACCCCTTTCACTTTTCATCTGTTCTAATTTTATATCAATCATTTAATCCAGCCCATATCATTGGTTATTGTATAACTTGAATTGTTCTAATAGTTAAACAAGTGTTTTCTTTAGAATACTAACACAAATTTAAGTTTTCATAAGAATGAACAAACAGGTGCATGTACCTGTAATAAACTATTAAATGGGACTAGATAGTCATTGGGAAAAACAGGAACTTTTATATAACTATAAGTGTGAAATTAAATAGAATTGGAACTGTTGTCACAATTTATTGATTCTATTTATTGTTATAATCATATTTTGGAGTCCAGTATAGAGGATCAAAAGGTCCTGCACTGGTAATAAAATTTATCTTATCTTATCTATGTTATTACTAACGGAAGACATGGCTAAGTTCACTGGGCCATTACATATATCTTTTGGGGGCCGCGGTGGCCGAGTGGTTAAGATGTCCCGACACTTAATCACTAGCCCTCCACCTCTGGGTTGCGAGTTCAAAACATACATGGGGCAGTTGCTTGGTACTGGCCTTAGGTCAGTGGTTTTTCTCCGGGTACTCCGGCTTTCCTTCACCTCCAAAACCAGGCAGGTCCTTAAATGACCCTGGCTGTTAATAGGACGTTAAACAAAACAAACCAAACCAAACCAAACATATATCTAGTAAAACAGAAAGTGATTGAAGGAGAAATTACCTTTTTGTGAGCCATGAGAAGACAATTTGAATGTTCGTGTTCTGAAGCAATCTCATACTCCTCCAGTTCCTCTCCAAGGATCTTCACAAACCTGATCACTTCCTCATGCCAGGGGACATTTTCCATCGTCAATGTGGAAGCTTTCGACTCACCACAGTAAGTGACACCCTGGAACATTTGACAATATCCTCTAGTTAGTACATAGCCTAGAAAACTCTATTTTGTTTCATTTACATATTTGTAATAGCTTTGGTCATATAGGAGGAATAGTGATTTAGTGGTAGCATGAAGGACTATATGACTGAAGGTTCGTTTGTTCAATTCCCAGCATGGACGCTATATTGTATCCTTAAAAGACATATCTTACTCTGTTGCATTCAAGTCGAGTCAGCTATAAATGAACATGTGGTAGGGTAAAAAACGTTGTTCGTAAGCTGTTAGTGCCAAAATGGCAGCTTCGACTGTATGCTCCCAGGAAGTTGAGAAAGACATTGGCTGGTTGTTAAAGGCTCAATAACAATGAATAATAATTTGTGACCCCCTTTGAGATGGTTATGTGATTGTGATTCAGTGGTATACATTAAAATCTCCAAATTATTATTACTATTATCATTAAAGATGAGTTACAATGGAGAAATTTTTGACTTTGTATAAGACAGTCTCCAGCATGCAAAGAGGCAAAACTACCAGGTATCTGTAACATCCTATAAAGCAGAGAAAACTGGATACAGGGAACTTAAGACCAGTAATGCTTATTGCAAAGAAAGAATATTTCCTCATTGTTGATTTGGGGAAAAAGTTACCAGTCCCTATATATCATTCTAATTTGGCCCTGTTTAAAATTTGACCATAGGTTACAGTAACTAGGGAATTTCCAATTTTATTCATACATCTGTGTAGTATCAAACTGCTGATGCGATGGCTTTCCTACTGCAAACATTTGACCATGCAAGCGTTTTTGTTGTTTGTACACATGGTGCATTATAGTTCAGGTGTGATTATTGACAAATTTATTATTTTATTTCAAAATAAAATGTATTTGTAATTTGGCAATAATTCACTTCTAGAAAAAAAATAATTATTTACATCATATTTTACATTAAAACTTTTAAACACTGTTAATTTTGTTTTCTTGTTATTAGAAGGAAATAGAGATATTTGAGTAATGCCAAACATCTGGCAAGTCTGATGTTTTTCCACTTAAGAATCATTCCCCTCAGGTCAACATCCTTCTGTTGCACCTCAAAGAAGATGACAGATTAAAAAAGAATGCTTGGTATTGCTAAATCAATACATGTCTCCTCTCTCTCCCCTCCCCCGTTTAAATAGTAACAGTGGCCTTGACCTTGACCAAAAAGTCCTGAACTGAATCTTGAACTTGATCCATAGCTATTCATACAGAAGTTACATACTAACTTTCACCAACATACCTTAAAGAATGGCTGCGAAAAGTGTGGAAAACTGAGTGGATGGACTGACATATGGACAGACAGATGGATGGAGAGGAAACCTATAGTTTCCCTGGTTTCATCGGTAGAAGACTAATTAATCACACCCTAGGGTTGAGAAAGGGGGTGACACTTTCACAACATTTGTTTGATGCCAACTTTACAATGATATCACATTGACAATTCATTTAGCCTCACATGAACAAGCTGAAATATTAATCACAGAACATGCTTACACATGAAAGGTCACTATGTACTGACCTTGACCTCTATGAAATCAGGCTTGCCCTTGTTGACAAGTTTAGCATAGTTTTCAATCTCCTCTGTATTCCATGCTTTGACGAGAGTCAGTCTGTACACAGTTCTTTGCCTTTTCTCACCGAGGGCAACAAGACTCTCCAGAAACCTATCCCAGAAGTCCCTGAACAGTGGTCTGTCGATTTTCTTGAGACTCTCCTTGGTGCTGGCGTCCACACTAACATACAGCTGTGTGACTGGAGACATGTTCCTGTAACACATCAATATCCTCTATCACTTCCCTGATCCTCCTCAACACAATGGTCCTGACCTCTTGTGAATAAATCCAAGGATTGTGACCTCTTGTAATTATTCAATAGGTGCAAGAGTCCTGACCTCTTGTGATTATTCAATAGGTCCAAGGGTCTTGACCTCTTGTGATTATTCAATAGGTCAAAGGGTCGTGACATCTTGTGATTATTCAATAAGTCCAAGGGTCTTGACCTCTTGTGATTTTTCTGTAAGTCCAAGGGTCTTGACCTCTTGTGATTATTCATTAAGTCCAAGGGTCTTGACCTCTTGTGATACTTCATTAAGTCCAAGGGTCGTGACCTCTTGTAATTATTCAATAAGTCCAAGGGCCGTGACCTCTTGTAATTATTCAATAGGTCCAAGGGTCGTGACCTCTTGTAATTATTCAATCAGTCCAACGGTCATGACCTTGTGTGATTATTCAATAAGTCCATTTTTATCCAATGAGGATATATTTAGGGCAAATATACCTGTTTTCAGTATAAACAATAAAAATCTCCTTGCATGCAAAGTATAAAGTAATCTAATGCTTGACCAATACAGAGCTTGATTAAAATACATCAAACAATGCAGTTGCTAGTGCACAGACAAAGAATTTCTTTAAATAGTAACAGTGACCTTGTTCTTGACAATTGCACTCTGAAACTTTAACTTGTTCGAGCTATTCTCATTCTTGACTAATATCATGAAGTTGAGAAAACTATTTAAAAAGTCGTCAGAGCAATGACAACAGCTGAACAAACAAACATACAACAACAGAACATTATGAATAATCAATATTTGTGACTGTTGACTTAGCTGCATACATAACAACAATGAAGAGAATAGCACTATGAAAATAAATTTACAGAGAAAACCACTCATGCAGAGAAACCTGCAATCTACCACTGTATGCTTCATTACTTCCCTATTCCTCAACTCACAACCAATTTTCAGCTCAACGGAGAAGGAGTTAAAAGCGTATTTTTTTCAAAATGGCAGTCATGGCATCAATACTGGATTTCAAACCAACACGAAAATTAACAAGTAATATCTGAGCATTAATTCAGGAAAGTTTGAGCTAAGCCTCACTTGTGAAATTTAGAAGTTCAAAATGTGAAAATTTCCTGTTTTTATTTTCTCTGAATGAAAGTTTTCTGCATCACTATAATAACAATATTCAACAGTTATGAAATAAAAAAATACATATGGTTTCAATTACTTACTTAATTGCATCAGGGAACTGGGCATTTGTTACGAGGAAGGAAGAAATGCCTTTATCGTGTAACATGTCGACAAATTTGTTAATCTCTGGGTACATGATTGGCTCTCCGACTAGTGAGAGGGCACAGTGTTTGATGTCATGGCCTTCCTGTAGCCTCTCAGGCAGGACGCCGGGAACACCTGTACAGAAAGATATTATATGTACTACATTTCCCACAAAGAGTAATGATGATCAACTGAAAAAAAGAATAAGTTGTTTATATTTTTATACAATATCAAAAGTTACATACTTTACACTATTATCACTCTCTAGAAATTACTTACTTAACACTATTACCACCCTCCATCAGTTACATACTTTACACTAATACCACCCTCCAAAAGTTACATACTTTACACTATTACCACCCGCCAAATGTTACATACTTAACACTATTACCACCCTCCATCAGTTACATACTTTACACTATTACCACCCTCCAAAAGTTACATACTTTACACTATTACCACCCTCTAAAAGTTACATACTTTACACTATTACCACCCTCCAAAAGTTACATACTTTACACTATTACCACCCTCCAAAAGTTACATACTTTACACTATTACCACCCTCTAAAAGTTACATACTTTACACTATTACCACCCTCCAAAAGTTACCTACTTTACACTATTATCACCCTCTAAAAGTTACATACTTTACACTATTATCACCCTCTAAAAGTTACATACTTTACACTATCACCAACCCCCAAAAGTTACATACATGTACTTTACATTGTTATTTTATCTTTCTGATAAATAATTAACTGCATCATGCTCTACCTCCATATTCATATTTATATATAAGTGATATTTTATGCATTTTCATGAGAAACAGTATATTAAGATTTAAGATCATACGACAGCAGTACGTAACACATACTTACTAAATACCCCATTAGGCTTCCCTTTGAACTGTTTGATGAGACCGCGGTGGTTTTGTATCGCCACTAGGCATACCTTTGAACTGTTTGATGAGACCGCGGTGGTTTTGTATCGCCACTAGGCTTACCTTTGAACTGTTTGATGAGACCGCGGTGGTTTTGTATCGCCACTAGGCATACCTTAGAACTGTTTGATGGGACCGCGGTGGTTTTGTATCCCCACTAGGCTTACCTTTGAACTGTTTGATGAGACCGCGGTGGTTTTGTATCGCCACTAGGCATACCTTTGAACTGTTTGATGAGACCGCGGTGGTTTTGTATCCCCACCAGTCTTACCTTTGAACTGTTTGATGAGACCGCGGTGGTTTTGTATCCCCACTAGGCATACCTTTGAACTGTTTGATGAGACCGCTGTGGTTTTGTATCGCCACTAGGCATACCTTAGAACTGTTTGATGGGACCGCGGTGGTTTTGTATCCCCACTAGGCTTACCTTTGAACTGTTTGATGAGACCGCGGTGGTTTTGTATCGCCACTAGGCATACCTTTGAACTGTTTGATGAGACCGCGGTGGTTTTGTATCCCCACCAGTCTTACCTTTGAACTGTTTGATGAGACCGCGGTGGTTTTGTATTGCCACTAGGCTTACCTTTGAACTGTTTGATGAGACCGCGGTGGTTTTGGATTGCCATTAGGCTTACCTTTGAACTGTTTGATGAGACCGCGGTGGTTTTGGATTGCCATTAGGCATACCTTTGAACTGTTTGACGAGACCGCGGTGGTTTTGTATCCCCACTAGGCTTACCTTTGAACTGCTTGACGAGAACGCGGTGGTTTTGTATCCCCACTAGGCTTACCTTTGAACTGTTTGATGAGACCGCGGTGGTTTTGTATCCCCACTAGGCTTACCTTTGAACTGTTTGACGAGACCGCGGTGGTTTTGTATCCCCACTAGGCTTACCTTTGAACTGTTTGATGAGACCGCGGTGGTTTTGTATCCCCACTAGGCTTACCTTTGAACTGTTTGACGAGACCGCGGTGGTTTTGTATCCCCACTAGGCTTACCTTTGAACTGTTTGATGAGACCGCGGTGGTTTTGTATCGCCACTAGGCTTACCTTTGAACTGTTTGATGAGACTGCGGTGGTTTAGTATTGCCCCCTCTATCACAGTTTTTGCGTCATCCATCTTCCATCTCCACTCTGTCCCAACTGGGTTGGTGTGATGCCTGTAGATATATGTACACATCACAACTGTTACAGTGAACCTGAGAATTAAAGTGAGCTTAGTCTGACCAGCCAATTACTGACCAGAATTAAGGGCTTTCACAGTTTTTCAAGGCAAAACACAGAAATTTCAAGGTCAGAAAGCACAATTTAAGGACTTTCAAGTGACTACCTCATTGAACAACATATGGGGAGGCCTGTTACATGCCATCCAGACAAGGATACAACCATGACAGCACAGACCAGCCCATTTCTCAGCTTTCTAAGAAACACAAATCGACTAGAGGCTGCAGTAGCTCAGGCAGTTAAAGAGCCAGCCATATAACCTTAGATGAAGATCAGAGGTGTGTGGTTCGACGAAGGGCCTTAAGAGTTAAAACATACGCAGAAACTAAAATGGAAATGCCAATTCTACATGGGGAGGTGAAACAGACCCATGATTTGATATTTAAAGAACATAAAGAACCTGTGTATATTCTGCACTGTACATGTGTCACTATTCACAATAGCAAACCTCCGGGATTAAAGTCACCAAACTGTGTCTACCACCTACAATCTCAAAGGATTGTACAAAAAGACACAAAGCTGTATATGTTAACAACTTCTATAACACTCAGTCAACAACTATAGTTGACTCACCTCCAGCAGAAGACACACTTGTTAGCACAGGCTAAGCTTGGAGTGGTTTCCATACATCGATGACTCTCAATGCCATAGAATGTATGCTTGTAGCATCCTCCTCTTCCTCTCAGCATTGACTGCAACCAGACAGATCAATAAAACAGATCACGATTATACATCTAACTCTTAGGCATATACAGTCCAAGTGACCATCTCCATTAGGCGACCCTCTGTTCTAAGAAACCATTTCAATTCCCCTCTTTTTGGTCAAATAGACAGCACTTTACCATTACAATTTAAAGGATCATCTCTATTAAGAAACCACTCTCCAAATAATTTCATTTCTTATGCCAAATTCCCAAAATTTGCAGTTTATCACAAAAAATATCCTCCCCAATTCACCAATTTTCTTTCCTAAATGAAGTAAAAAGGCCTCATCCAAACCAGTGAAAAGCCCTGCTGATGCATAGTTCATCAATCAATCACAGATGTATATTTGATACCCTACAAAACTTCTTTAATATGCTGGTATATTTATATAAATCACTGAAGCATGAAATATAGGTCAAATTTAGCATATGTACTATACCTTGGTCCAGCGACACAACTTCACACCTGAGTGAGACCCGATGAGTCGGTATCCCTGTTTTTCCAATGCTTTTCTCAGTGCTGGTGTGACCATCTCCTTGGGTTCACCACTTCCTTTGGCAAGGTCCTCTCTTTTCCTTCGCACCTAGACGAAATACGACGGGTAAAACAAAATTCTTTTGTTTTCTTAAAAAAATGACTCATAATAAATACAGCAACACACATACAGCAAGATTCTTTCACAAATTTTATATTTTACCGCATAAAACCAAGAAATTTTTTGCTATAAACAAAGGATATCAAATCAAAATTTAAGAGCCGTGTATTGCAAAGTGAGTTGGGATATGATTTGTATCGAAATACACGAGTCACGATATGATATGCCTCATGATCTATGAGAAACTGACCTCTTAACCTTGACCAATGCCAACCAGAATGCAATCAGCTGTAGAACTTGATTTAATATACTATAGTGTGTGTTAATGATCAGAACAGGAATTTTTGCATTAATTTTTTCTTTTTTTTTTCTTTAATGTCATCTGGAGTGTTTCAACTTTTTTTTTCAAAGCTTCTTTTATTCAGAAATTGAAAAGGTTTCATTCAATACAATATGTATGTAATTGAGAATATGACACAACTGCATCTAATTCATAATTACTGAATCAAACGGGATTTAATAAACAATACATATAAAGACGTACATGTATTTTGATTCTAATTCAATCAAATCTATCAAAACAACTGTTTCACTCCAGACTCTAAGTTGTAACAGTAAGGTCTGTTTAATTTTCCAGATTTAACTGGTTGTACAGGCCTAGAATGATTTATCTCCCTGTAAAAATTTTCTCCAACAGTGATCAAGACATTTAAAATACCTTTGCTTTTTTCATGTTCTTCATGACTTTTCCAAGATCCTCCACATCAACAACACCGTTGCTCTTTTGAAGTGACATGTCATTACCATCCTCATCTACCTCCTCCTCGTCTTCTTCATCTTCTTCCTCGCTTGTTGTCTCATACAACTCCTTGAATTATTGAGAAATAAGCCCAGAAATTAAAATAACACTTGTGATAGGAGAGGAACATACAGATCAGACCAGGATTTCAACCTAAGACCTCTGAATTGTAGATTGACGCTCAAACCTGTTGAGCTTCATACCGGTATTTGTCCCCATGAAAGATATTTAAAATTTAGATGGATATACAAACCAATAGAGGGCTAAAATACAAGAACCCCCAAAAGAAGGGATTTAATTGAAACAATACTATAAAACTAACAAGAGATCCCAGAGGGATCTTAACGCCCACCATTGAATGATCTTTATAGGTTCCATGTCAGATTGATCTTTTCTCTACTTTTCCCTTCCTCTAAGACTTATGTAATCTGTGTGAATTCAGAAACAGCCCTCTAGTACTTTTCAAACAAGGGGAACCTATATATAAAATTTAAGATTTAGCAATAATGGCTGTCTGTTGTTTTTGGATTGGTCCCAAAATGCAACACCAGGGACCAAGGGGAACCTACATATGAAATTTGAGAAAGATCCCTTCAGTACTTTCTCAGAAATAGCGATAACAAACTTCAATTGTCAAAATCCAAGATGGCTGCCTGTCGGCCATGTTGTTTTCCTATTGGTCTCAAAATGCAATATACATAACTAGGCACCAAGGGAAACCTACATATGAAATTTGAGAAAGATCCCTTCAGTACTTTCTCAGAAATAGCGATAACAAACTTCAATTGTCAAAATCCAAGATGGCTACCTGTCGGCCATGTTGTTTTCCTATTGGTCTCAAAATGCAATATACATAACTAGGCACCAAGGGAAACCTACATATGAAATTTGAGAAAGATCCCTTCAGTACTTTCTCAGAAATAGCGATAACAAACTTCAATTGTCAAAATCCAAGATGGCTACCTGTCAGCCATGTTGTTTTCCGATTGGTCTCAAAATGCAATATGCATAACTAGGCACCAAGGGGAATATACATATGAAATTTGAGAAAGATCCCTTCAGTACTTTCTCAGAAATAGCGATAACAAACTTCAATTGTCAAAATCCAAGATGGCTGCCTGTCGGCCATGTTGTTTTCCTATTGGTCTCAAAATGCAATATACATAACTAGGCACCAAGGGAAACCTACATATGAAATTTGAGAAAGATCCCTTCAGTACTTTCTCAGAAATAGCGATAACAAACTTCAATTGTCAAAATCCAAGATGGCTGCCTGTCGGCCATGTTGTTTTCCTATTGGTCTCAAAATGCAATATACATAACTAGGCACCAAGGGAAACCTACATATGAAATTTGAGAAAGATCCCTTCAGTACTTTCTCAGAAATAGCGATAACAAACTTCAATTGTCAAAATCCAAGATGGCTACCTGTCGGCCATGTTGTTTTCCTATTGGTCTCAAAATGCAATATACATAACTAGGCACCAAGGGAAACCTACATATGAAATTTGAGAAAGATCCCTTCAGTACTTTCTCAGAAATAGCGATAACAAACTTCAATTGTCAAAATCCAAGATGGCTACCTGTCGGCCATGTTGTTTTCCGATTGGTCTCAAAATGCAATATGCATAACTAGGCACCAAGGGGAATCTACATATGAAATTTGAGAAAGATCCCTTCAGTACTTTCTCAGAAATAGCGATAACAAACTTCAATTGTCAAAATCCAAGATGGCTGCCTGTCGGCCATGTTGTTTTCCTATTGGTCTCAAAATGCAATATACATAACTAGGCACCAAGGGAAACCTACATATGAAATTTGAGAAAGATCCCTTCAGTACTTTCTCAGAAATAGCGATAACAAACTTCAATTGTCAAAATCCAAGATGGCTACCTGTCGGCCATGTTGTTTTCCTATTGGTCTCAAAATGCAATATACATAACTAGGCACCAAGGGAAACCTACATATGAAATTTGAGAAAGATCCCTTCAGTACTTTCTCAGAAATAGCGATAACAAACTTCAATTGTCAAAATCCAAGATGGCTACCTGTTGGCCATGTTGTTTTCCGATTGGTCTCAAAATGCAATATGCATAACTAGGCACCAAGGGGAATCTACATATGAAATTTGAGAAAGATCCCTTCAGTACTTTCTCAGAAATAGCGATAACAAACTTCAATTGTCAAAATCCAAGATGGCTGCCTGTCGGCCATGCTGTTTTCCGATTGGTCTCAAAATGCAATATGCATAACTAAGCACCAAGGGAAACCTACATATGAAATTTAAGAAAGATCCCTTCAGTACTTTCTCAGAAATAGCGATAACAAACTTCAATTGTCAAAATCCAAGATGGCTGCCTGTCGGCCATGTTGTTTTCCGATTGATCTCAAAATGCAATATGCATAACTAGGCACCAAGGGAATCTACATATGAAATTTGAGAAAGATTCCTTCAGTACTTCCTCAGAAATAGCGATAACAAACTTCAATTGTCAAAATCCAAGATGGCTGCCTGTCGGCCATGTTGTTTTCCGATAGGTCTCAAAATGCAATATGCATAACTAGGCACCAAGGAAAACCTACATATGAAATTTGAGAAAGATCCCTTCAGTACTTTCTCAGAAATAGCGATAACAAACTTCAATTGTCAAAATCCAAGATGGCTGCCTGTCGGCCATGTTGTTTTCCGATTGGTCTCAAAATGCAATATGCATAACTAGGCACCAAGGGGAATCTACAGATGAAATTTGGGAAAGATCCCTTGAGTACTTTCTCAGAAATAGCGATAACAAACTTCAATTGTCAAAATCCAAGATGGCTGCCTGTCGGCCATGTTGTTTTACGATTGGTCTCAAAATGCAATATGCATAACTAGGCACCAAGGGGAACCCACATATGAAATTTGAGAAAGATCCCTTCAGTACTTTCTGAGGATTAGCGATAACAAGAATTGTTTACGGACGGACGGACGGACGGACCACGGACCACGGACGCAGGGCGATTTGAATAGCCCACCATCTGATGATGGTGGGCTAAAAATACACATTTTCTATTACATCCACCATGTACAGAAATTTCTTTATTTTCTGGAGTCTTCCCGATGGATATATATTTTACCAGAATAGCCCAGAGGTATGTGGTTACCATTGATAAACCTAGTTCTGGAAAATAAAAACTTGCCAATGGGATGAACATGATTAATTAAAATGCATTTCATTTCTTTCTTTTTCTCAAATATTTGAGGTTTGACCAATCCTTTTAACAGCCAGGATCATTTAAGGACGTGCCAGGTTTTGGAGGTGGAGGAATGTTGGTAGTACCCAGAGAAAACCCACTGGTCTACGGTCAGTACCAGGCAACTGCCCCACGTGGGTTTCAAACTCACAACCCAGAGGTGGAGGGCTAGTTATAAAGTGTCGGGACACTTTAACCACTTGGTCACTGCGGCCCCTGGATTGATAATGATATCTGTATTATAACCATCGCCACTATAGAATTCCTAATGATATCTGTATTATAACCATCGCCACTATTAGTATTCCTAATGATATCTGTATTATAACCATTGCCATTATTAGTATTCCTAATGATATCTGTATTATAACCATCGCCACTATTAGTATTCCTAATGATATCTGTATTATAACCATCGCCACTATTAGTATTCCTAATGATATCTGTATTATAACCATCGCCACTATTAGTATTCCTAATAATATCTGTACTATAACCATCGCCACTATTAGTATTCCTAATGATATCTGTATTATAACCATCGCCACTATTAGTATTCCTAATGATATCTGTATTATAACCATCGCCACTATTAGTATTCCTAATGATATCTGTATTATAACCATCGCCACTATTAGTATTCCTAATGATATCTGTATTATAACCATCGCCACTATAGAATTCCTAATGATATCTGTATTATAACCATCGCCACTATTAGTATTCCTAATGATATCTGTATTATAACCATCGCCACTATAGAATTCCTAATGATATCTGTATTATAACCATCGCCACTATTAGTATTCCTAATGATATCTGTATTATAACCATCGCCACTATTAGTATTCCTAATGATATCTGTATTATAACCATTGTCACTATTAGTATTCCTAATGATATCTGTATTATAACCATCGCCACTATAGAATTCCTAATGATATCTGTATTATAACCATCGCCACTATAGAATTCCTAATGATATCTGTATTATAACCATCGCCAGTATAGAATTCCTAATGATATCTGTATTATAACCATCGCCACTATAGAATTCCTAATGATATCTGTATTATAACCATCGCCACTATAGAATTCCTAATGATATCTGTATTATAACCATCGCCACTATAGTATTCCTAATGATATCTGTATTATAGCAGGGGTAGAAAGAAATTAATCCAGCTGGACCAAAGGGCTTGCCAATGAGAAAATCTACTGGCCCTTCTGTAATTTAAATGGCCCTGGTAACTTGGACCTGGAGCGCAGCGAATTTGGGGTCCCCCCCCCCCCCGAAAAAAATATAAAAACGTAGAAGCTCTCTGGTGCATTCTAGAGTATTTTGAGCTAGAAAATTGAGTTTTTAAAATTGTTGTTTTTTAAAGAATGTTTTGTTTTTTTTTCTTTTTGTAATGTCGGCTGTTGCTGTGATAAATAATCAACTCGGAATAAAATTACGACATTGCGCAATAGATCTTTTGTAAAAGGCATGCTTCATATATTTGTTAGATTGAAATGAATAGAAATCGCTCCATCGTGAAAATTTATAAACCGATAGAGAAAAACATTGATATTATGACCTTCCACCACCATCTTGTTGTGACAGTGGTGTCTTTACCGCGCTTGCAATAAATGCTATGCGCCGCAATCAGGAACAAACGCAGCAGCGATCCTGAGTTTTGATATGATAAGCCAATGAAAAATGCTGTTACATACGCGATAGGGCCAAGCCTACGCGAAGAACAAACCAAGCATCTCCGAACGATAAGTTACGTTAGTTAAGGTTTATTTTTGAGTTTGTGAGGGTAGTTCTTATGTTCAAATATCAACAAGCCCGACGGGCCAGCTCATCGAATAACCAATCTGCCCTTCATTAAATCTAATAGCCCCGGGCCGACGGGCTTGCGGTTATTTCGACCCCTGATTATAGCCATCGCCACTATTAGTATTATTGTACTGACCTCTTCACTGCTACAGGCCTCCCCTGAGGTCTTACACTGACACTTTCCACCACATTTATTATCTCCGTCGGAGCACTTCCCAGTTTTCTTCTGTTCATTGCTTTTCTTGTTAAATGGTAAGTTTTTCAATGTTTTCATTTTTCTCCAGAATTCTGCCCTCCATGCATCAAAATCAGCTTCTGTTCCTGAAAAAGAAATGAATCTGATGTAGTTCTAAAGTCAAATACTTCAAAAAAAAAAGAAGAATATCATGTTTAACTTGTAGTTCAACTTTCAATCTTATTTCATAGAAACTGACAGATTTTTATCAGGAGAATATTCAATCTATTACAAATTACTGTGAATTATTTTTTTAAACTAGAACATTTCTGTAAGATATGAATGCCCTGCTTATATGCAACAATGTGTCCCATGCAGAAGGGGTGTCACCTTTGACCCTTCATCTTGACTAATGACCTCAAGAATAAGACCAGGTAATCAAAACGCCTGATGTTATGGTTCTATGGGGTAAATATGAACCAAATATGCTGCTGGGTTCTCAAGATACGACACTGATTCGGAGCGGGACTGGAAGGTATGGGACATGCAGACAGATGGAACAGATACACATTGATTATACTGTATGCCCTAAATGATATGTTAGGGACATAAAAAGATGTAAATAAAAACTCTCCTACCTCCATGTTTACTATCGGCAACGTTCTCGTCTCCTATACCAGCATTCACGATTCTGTTTCCAGACAGCTGGTGTAGTAGACTGTCAATCTTCTTCCCTACCTGAGGGTACAAAAATAACAATTAAGGAAATTTCTAGCTGGGGTTTTTTTCCACTGGAATGAGGCTTATTTGCCTCATTTTGCAAGAAAACTGGTTAATTAGAAAGGATTTATTCTGAAGTAAACTGCAAATTTTGAGAATTTTGGATTAAATATGATATGATTTCAATTGGTCCCAAAAGCCTTAAAAAAGCACTGCTACTATTGTTAACATACTTCTAATGCAGACAGATATTAAAACATAAATGTATTATGTGTATAATAATTGACTCCTGAGTGATTGTCTGTATTTTGTGGGGTATTTCCTTGTCAGTATTTTGTGGGGTATTTCCTTGTCCGTATTTTGTGGGGTATTTCCTTGCCCGTATTTTGTGGGGTATTTCCTTTAAATGCTGTTGTGCACACCAATTATACTGGCCAGGTATTGTCACATTTATTACCGTATATTAAATTCCGGAACTCGTGGTTTTTGCAAAATTATTAGTGGAGTTCGCTGTTAAAAAATCAACCTGAATGTCTCAGCATTTCACCTCTCACTACCAAGATGAGTTAATCCCCAAAACATTGAAACGCTGACATTACATAGTTCATGTACAATACAAACGTTAAACTCATCAGATTCCATAATAAGATACTGAACAATTTTTTTTGAATTTCCACAGGATAGCTAGATGCCTCTTTTTTTTGAAAAAAATAATACCTTTAATTAAAACCATACATTTAATGATATAAATGTACATATATCAGGTTTTTAATCTTACCCAAAATAATATATTGAATATTTTCATTGTTGGCATTAAACTTAAATCTAATCATGTGAATGTCAGAAAATTTCTAACACTATAATAATTCAATGATTTTTACTCTTTTTGACCACTCTGATTCGTGATCAATACCAGCATTTAATGTATTTCATGTGAAGTTTGCTTTCAAAAATTGGTATTGTTTATGTCCCTTCAAGCCATCACCGTCAAGGGCAAATCAGTCTATGACTTACCACACAAAAGTTTTCTTTGTATAGTGAGTTCCCCAGTCCAAAAACTGCGTAATTGAGGTCCTTCAATAAAGTTTTCTGTACACGAAAATCTGAAGCAGTTTCTTGCAGCCATTTAAGGAACCAAGCACTGCCCTCTGGTGGCTGACCATCCGTGTAAGTGGAGATAATTACAACAAGGTAACAGTCATCTGCCTGCAAACATAGGATTTAAACGTAAGCAACAAGTTTAGAATTGCCAGCATTAACAATATTAATGGTTGAGTTCTTCAGCTTGGCACCAAAAAACAAGAAATCAGTCTGAAGTTGATAATATTTAGCAACAAGAGCTGTTGGAGAACAGCATAGCTCATCTCGCAAATGTTTGTCAATAAATAATTAAAATATATTAATTGGAATGGTTTCGCAAATTGCATTAATAGTATTTATATTGTTTACTTGATCAGATTATGCTTTGTGAATTCATGCAATTTTCAAAACCATACCAATTTATATATATATAAATTGTTTATTGACAAACATTCGGGAGACAAGCTATGCTGTTGTAGATTAAATGAATATATTAATACAAATGTAATTGCTTTTGGACATATTTCTTCAATTTTTTGACAAAATAATATCCTAATGAGAGTTGTCTCCCTTGAAAAATGTGGACCGGTATAAATTGTCTATTGTGAGCATTTTCACATTGTTTTATTTTCAGTTTCACCCCAAGAAGGGATAGTGTAACTCCATAGGGACTCTTTTCCCAAATATCAGCACCCTAGTACAATCATAAAGTGATGTGTTTAATAGCTTTCAACATTTGCACAAATTTTTTTAAAAAATGTGTTTTTTCCCAAAAAAAATATTTCAGTTTTACTCCGGCAAGGGATAGTTTAACCCCCACAGGGAACCTAATACCATGTATCACTATGCCTTTCAACACTCACAATATAAACTTAACACAAAGTCCAAAGATTTAAAAAGAAAAACAAAACAAGAGATCCCAGAGGGATCTTGGCGCCCACCATTGAATGATCTTTATAGGTTCCATGTCAGATTGATCTTTTCTCTACTTTTCCCTTCCTCTAAGTCTTATGTAATCTGTGTAAATTCAGAAACAGCCCTCTAGTACTTTTCAAACAAGGGGAACCTATATATAAAATTTAAGATTTAG
Source organism: Pecten maximus (assembly GCF_902652985.1). Classification (NCBI taxonomy): domain Eukaryota; kingdom Metazoa; phylum Mollusca; class Bivalvia; order Pectinida; family Pectinidae; genus Pecten; species Pecten maximus. The sequence continues at coordinate 18,986,935 of NC_047022.1, read as the reverse complement.
CGATAATGGCTGTCTGTTGTTTTCGGATTGGTCCCAAAATGCAACACCAGGGACCAAGGGGAACCTACATATGAAATTTGAGAAAGATCCCTTCAGTACCTTCTGTAAAATAGCAATAACAAACTTCAATTGTCAAAATACAAGATGGCTGCCTGTCGGCCATGTTGTTTTCCTATTGGTCTCAAGATGCAATATGCAGAACTACAGACCAAGGGGAACTTATAAAAATGTTTGAGAAAGATCCCTTCAGTACTTTCTGAGAAATAGCGATCACAAACTTCAATTGTCAAAATCTAAGATGGCTGCCTGTCGGCCATGTTGTTTTCTGATAGGTCTCAAAATGTAATATGCATAACTAGGCACCAATGGGAACCTATATATGAAATTTGAGAAAGATCCCTTCAGTACTTTCTCAGAAATAGCGATAACAAACTTCAATTGTCAAAATCCAAGATGGCTGCCTGTCAGCCATGTTGTTTTCTGATAGGTCTCAAAATGCAATATGCATAACTAGGCACCAAGGGAAACCTACATATGAAATTTGAGAAAGATCCCTTCAGTGCTTTCTCAGAAATAGCGATAACAAACTTCAATTGTCAAAATCTAAGATGGCTACCTGTCGGCCATGTTGTTTTCCGATTGGTCTCAAAATGCAATATGCATAACTAGGCACCAAGGGAAATCTACATATGAAATTTGAGAAAGATCCCTTCAGTACTTTCTCAGAAAGAGCGATAACAAACTTCAATTATCAAAATCCAAGATGGCTGCCTGTTGGCCATGTTGTTTTCCGATTGGTCTCAAAATGCAATATGCATAACTAGGCACCAAGGGAAACCTACATATGAAATTTGAGAAAGATCCCTTCAGTACTTTCTCAGAAATAGCGATAACAAACTTCAATTGTCAAAATCCAAGATGGCTGCCTGTCGGCCATGTTGTTTTCCGATTGATCTCAAAATGCAATATGCATCACTAGGCACCAAGGGGAATCTACATATGAAATTTGAGAAAGATCCCTTCAATACTTTCTCAGAAATAGCGATAACAAACTTCAATTATCAAAATCCAAGATGGCTGCCTGTCGGCCATGTTGTTTTACGATAGGTCTCAAAATGCAATATGCATAACTAGGCACCAAGGGAAACCTACATATGAAATTTGAGAAAGATCCCTTCAGTACTTTCTCAGAAATAGCGATAACAAACTTCAATTGTCAAAATCCAAGATGGCTGCCTGTCGGCCATGTTGTTTTACGATTGGTCTCAAAATGCAATATGCATAACTAGGCACCAAGGGGAACCCACATATGAAATTTGAGAAAGATCCCTTCAGTACTTTCTGAGGATTAGCGATAACAAGAATTGTTTACGGACGGACGGACCACGGACCACGGACGCAGGGCGATTTGAATAGCCCACCATCTGATGATGGTGGGCTAAAAACACAGATTTAAAAAGAAAAAATCCAATTTTTCTTTTACAGTTTTACTCCAGGAAGGGATTGTCTTACTCCATATGGACTCTATTGCCAAATATCAGCACCCTAGTACAATTATAAAGTGATGTATTAATACCTTTCAACACTTGCACCAAAAACTTAATGCAGAAATATTCTAAGTCCAAAAATTTGAAAATTCTGGTTTTTCCCCCAAAAAATATTTTAGTTTAACTCCGGCAGGGGATAGTTTAACCCAAGAGGGAGTCTATTACCAATTATCAGCACCCTAGTACAATTATGAAGTGATGTATTAATACCTTTCAACACTTGCACCAAAAACTTAATGCAGAAATATTCTAAGTCCAAAAATTTGAAAATTCTGGTTTTTCCCCCAAAAAATATTTTAGTTTAACTCCGGCAGGGGATAGTTTAACCCAAGAGGGAGTCTATTACCAATTATCAGCACCCTAGTACAATTATGAAGTGATGTATTAATACCTTTCAACACTTGCACCAAAAACTTAACGCAAAAATTTTCAAAAATCTGTTTTTTTTTCCAAAAAATCTTTTAGTTTAACTCCGGCAGGGGATAGTTTGACCCCCACAGGGACCATATTACCATAAATTACTATGCCTTTCAACACTTGTACCAAAAATTTAACATTTGGAAAACCAACGCCGACGCCGGAGTGACAACATAAGCTTCGAAGAGACGAGCTAATAAATCAAATGTTACAAATCTCAGAAATTAAAGATTTATTAGAATCATTTCAAGCAATATAAGATAGTCATTTGTCTGACAGTTTCACTTCAGATATTGATGTTCAGAACCTCGAAGGCATTGTTATTGACAAAAAATTCAGCTCCATGTATATGTATTACCAAACAAATATGTTTCAATATTTTTGTCCAAAAACAACAACTAGACTGAATAAGAAGTGGAATCAGTTTGTTACAGCTGTTTCATGTGTTCCTTGGGACTGTACTTTTTCAGAACCAGTGTTACAGTATTTACCCTTCCTCTGAAAACGTATATAGTTTTTAACCTACCTCCTCTGCTAAAGTATCCTCAGGGTCATACTCTCTCACATCCAGTTTGTGTTAAACGTTTTTAACCTACCTCCTCTGCTAAGGAATATAGTTTTAACCTACCTCCTCTGCTAAGGAATATAGTTTTAACCTACCTCCTCTGCTAAGGTATCCTTAGGATCATACTCTCTCACATCCAGTTTGTGTTAAACGTTTTTTAACCTACCTCCTCTGCTAAGGTATCCTCAGGGTCATAATCTTTCAGGTCCTGTATCTCCGACATGAAGCCTTTACGCTCAGCATCATTTGCTAATAGTCCAGCAAATGTCTTCAAAGGAAGCAAAATACAAATGTTTTGATGAATTATTATAATAAGTGTTAATAAATCATTGCTTCATGGACTATATGGCTATATAAGTACACTGTCTGCTGTTGGCAGGCTAACCAGATTCCAAATACATATATATGTATGCTTGGTTTATAAAATTGGTCAAGATTCACAACACCTTTGCTGAAACTCCGTGTCATTTTACACATATGTATCATCTTTTAAGTAAATTTTCCAAATTTCTCTTCTATTAAATCTAAATATTTGATATTGGATAATGCTCTATACTTCAACTTTTCTTTAAATTCACAGTTACCTTGGATTTTCCTGTTTGGGTTCCATACAGGACTTTGAGTTTTTTCTGCTTAGTCTTAGTTTTATCCAATATATTGTCGACAGGGTCAGCTTTCTCAGTCTCTGGTGGAGGGATGTATCCCTTCTACAATACACAATTAATTCATAATCTATATAATACATATATACTATTAACTTGACTCTCTTTTGTACAATTATCTTAACTTGAAACAATTAATACATCTTCAGTTTAAGGCTGTGTTTGCAAGTTTTCAAAAACGTCCATTTCTTTTGTCAAACAAAGAATTCATGGAAACAGATCTTAGCATTCAAAAGCTCACACACACATTTTCAATCTAGCTCTGCTTGAGTTAAATCTATTTTCAAATAATCATATATACATGTATACCAAACAGATGAATGCCATCCCTAACTATGAACATGCTTCCAACATCCAATTCTGTTAAAGATCCTACAACATCAACTTTATACTGCTTCTCACAAAAGATATCTAATTAACACTAATTAATGAAAAATTAACAAGTATCCTAGAACTGATCACTTACAAGAATGATGTCAGTGTTACAACATCTTAAATCCTTTAACCTCTTGCCTGATTCATTAAACTTTTAATTCACTCAGTTCCATGTCCCAATACAATATGAATTGGTTGAGTTCTTTTAATACTCTGTAAATTACTCTCTAGATCTAATGCCTAGTATATAAATATACATTACTTACCTTTAGAGTCTCTCATGCCTATAAAAATATACGTTACTTACCTTTGTGTTAAGCCTCTTCCTGCCTGTGTGTAGAAGCCATACTAAGCAGCCTGTAGCTAGAGCCACTGTCCACACTGGTAACTGTATGTACTTGGACACAGTAGCTGTTAAAATTTTCTCTAACATATTGGTTTATCGGTACTTAATGCAAACAGCTCTATTCCCGATTGTCAGCAAGTCCTCTCTGAAAAAACAACAACACATACATTCAACAACACAGGAACATACTAGACTAATTCACGAGGTACTATATCTTGTTATGTATGCAGAATTTATATTTCTATAAGACAAAAGAGACTTGATAGATTTGTCAGAATATCATACACGAAGTTAAGTTGGAAGCAGAATCCAAATAATTTCTTTTATATATGTCTGTGATTTTAAATACTGAGTTAAGATTTTTCTAAAAGACCTTGAAATTTCAAGTCAAGGAAGTTCAAAAATGTTACAATTTTCATCAACTATATGTACATGTTGAATATACGGGAGGTGGGAGATCCAACGTCCTTGTTAAAAGTTCGGTATGGTTCTGTGTTACCCAGCTGACGGATTCCACAAGGAATATAAGAGTGCGGCCGCAAAGTTGAGTAGTCAAAGGGTAAAGATGACCATAACAATGTTGTGCTGGGTAGATCAGCTTTAATCGTGAGTAGTTGACAAGTTTAAACTCTTCAAACTAGTGAACTACTTGATTAAAGCTGATCCACCCAGTACGACATTATTATGGTCATCTTTACTCTTTGACTATATGTACATGTGTTTAGTATTTAACTGAAGACCATATATTAGACCTAAACTTACATCAAGATACGTAACATCCTCAACATTCCAGGGGCTATACATTCACTTTCACTCATCCTCGATACTGCAGGAATTATTTTATATTCACTTTCACTAATCCTGGATACTCAAATAGCTACATTCACTTCTGTTCTTTGCACTCCTAGCTAGAATATGTCATGAACTCAGTCTCACAACAAAACTAAATGGAGCCACATGCATGCACAATAAGCTAATTTGATTTGTGTCAGGAAAAAAAACTGACTAATCACATTAAGCAGATACATTTCTTTTGAAAAGTACTGAGGATCGATAACCAGCTTCAATTCAAAGCCAGTCAATTTAACAGTGTGGTGATTCCAGATTTGATTGATGAGAAAGAAGAACTAGTCTTTTTGTTTCATCCATAATGATGGACAACCCATATCTCAGAACCAAACTAACAAATGACCTAAATAGAGAATATGTATGTTAGAAACATCAGTGTGAGAAGAACTTTGAAAAAGGTCCAAATGAATGCCAAAAAGGTGTATATATCTCACTAGTAAGACACATTACAGTGACTTAAAAGGGACCATGATGAAGTCTGACTGAATGAAGAGGTCTCAGAATGATAAATATCTTCAATGAACCATGCAATGTACTTATAAGTTATAGGACTTAGGCTGAACATAATTTCCCTTTAGCCTTAGTGTTTTTTGGGTTTTTTTTTTTTTGCTTTAAGTACATGTGAAAGGTCTGTAGTTTGAGCCCTGGCGTGGGCAGGGTATTTCTCAGTATTACTATTTCTGATTGCAGCTCTCGTGCCACAGACCACCCCAAGAATAAGCATGGATTGTGGTTGTTTGTCAGGGGCAAAAACTTCATGATAAAGGAAGTACATGTAGTAGAGGAAATTATATTAGGTCACCATATATACAAGCCCAGTATTTGTTCATGAGAGAGATATCACTTTAGCTTAGCTAGTGGTAGGGGGTGTAATGATGGGTGTCAGAGGTTGCTAAGTTTGAGCCCTAGCATGCATGGCTTTTAGTTATATCTGGTCTATTCCTATAACATACACATGTGAGGCTGCCAGTCTGCTGATTTATCATCTGACATTATTGTGCCTGCTTAAAGCTTCTTATCCTGTTGAGCCTCTAGAACATTGTTGGAACACCTCGATCTGGTTTCATGACCAGCAGTTTATATAGACATTTTGATGGACAGAATCAGTATCCCATGTGACATCTGTTCAACAAAAGTCTGTCAGCTGTGCATGAGAAAAACTCAGAGGAAACTTGGGCTAACCAACATTTACATATTGTATATGGTGCAAGGTTTGTCAAAGCAGATTTATTAATTATGTAATAGGAAGGTAATGAAAAATACCCTGCCAGTACAGGGCTAAAACTAGCGAGCTCTCGTTCTTAAGGCAAACATCCTACCACTAGGCTAAAAATTCCTACTAGTCTGAGCTAGTAAGGAGAGTCCTTGTACTCTCTACTTTAATACTACTCCTTCCTTCACAAAGTCTTTGTCTTTGGGGGGGGGGGGGGAGGGGGGGGGGGGGGGGGGGGGGGCAAACACAATCAAGGTTCTTTAACTCCAAGGATGCCCCCCAATCTCCTAAAGATTTCACTTGGATTGGTTAAGAGCACCAAATCTGTAATAGGATGGAGAAATGAAAAAATACCCTGCCCGCACTGGACTTATATAATTATAGCGCTCTCCCGGTCACAAGGCAAACATCCTACCACTAGCCTAAAGGGAAATTCCCGCTAGGCTGAGCTAGTAAGGTGACCTACAGTATACTCTCCTCTTTTACACTTACAATGATAACGCATCCAAAACTAAATACATTTTGTAATCATAATTAGATATTTTCTACTACAACTATCTTAGAAGCAGCAACTTTTTCTTCCGTTTTGGTATGCCATTTTAATTGATTTAACTAAGACGTTAATATGTCTATGAAAGTTTAATGGGTAGCAATTATTTTAGTTGTGTTCATAATCAGCTTATATAACTCAAATTAATTAGTGAAAACATTTTTTTTTAAAGTGTAGGAACACATGTACTGATCATCATGCATGTACATTATTTAGCCTTCCAACATTTTTTTTTTTAATTTGTGAGAATTCTTTCAACATTTCAAATCATTTGTTTACCTTTGAACAGAGGATTGTTTAGCATTGTGATGATATATATAAACGTGTACTATCAATCTGCCTCTATGTATTCAACAGTTCAATATATATTTCTTCGTCGGCCCTTCGTAATATCTCCTTGTCCACATGCAACTTCCGGTGAAAACAAGATAATAAAATAAAAACCAATTGCATTATTGCAATCCGGATGTGAATTACTTGTATATTCTTTGAAAGCATTTAAAGCCATAATTAACACTAAATGGCTAATCACTTACCACGGCATGTAATATATATTTCTTAAACCAGAAATGTAGACATTGATGTTAGTTACTTACGTTCTGGACTTATTGGTTTAATTTCGGAGATGATATAATATCCACTTAGGTTACAAGTGTTCGTATGACATAGATTGTTTTACTTTCGTTTTTGATTAAATTTAGCAGGAACTAAAATCCAATAAAATATTATTATTCATTGTCTTAGTCATAGATAAATTTAACGCTGAAGGATAATAACATGAAGAAGTGAAGAACTAAAAGTAAGTTGCAATTATCTCTTTTCGTTTTTATTATTATGAAGATATTTTCACATTTTTACTAGACTAGATTCTAGTTATATGTTTGACACTTCACCAGATCTATCCACAGGTAACTTGGGGTCAAGAACTATAACAACCAGAAAATGTTGTGTTTTGAAAAAGCGCTTTATAATCGGTTCCATTGTTGTATTAGTACATAAATAGACAAGAAATGATATTACAAATGAAAATTAGACAATTTGATTATAACTTTAGTTTCTGACCCCATGAAGTAGACTACCTGTGAATCTATATATCCGGTAAATTATAACGATGACATTAATATGATTATTCCATTTTGCACGAATCCTGCTTAAAATTGGTAAATGTCAAAACTAGCGGTTTAATTTCAAATCAATGAAGGAAAACATAATTTATTTCCATTATGTGTTAGAATCTATAGTTCGATCACTTCATGGAAATATTTTTATTTCCATTATATCTTTAATATTTCACTTAAGTGGAAAATTGTTTTATTTCCATTATTTTTTCGTTTCCCGTAAGTAAAATAAAATATTTCTTTAATAATTTCACTTGAGAGGAAAACAATTTTAAAGTTGATCAAAAAATGAACTACATGTACAATGTAGTCTGTTTTCTATTCAATTCATGAGAGGTGTAGGCCTACTGTATAGTCAGCTGTAATATTGAATTTGAATCAGTTCTTATTTCAGTTAAGTGAAAAAGATTGTATCTTAAGATGAATAACAAACATTTCATTTAAGTGGAATTCTTTACATTTACATAATTCAAAGTTAATTAAAAAGTATTTCACTTAAACAAATTAAATTCAAAGCACATTTTACCTTAAGAGGAAATAGGATCTATCTTAAATGTAAGCAAGTATGCTGACCAGGCAATTGGTAGAACTAATTGATGACAGTTATGATTTTTTTGAGAGTAAACAAAACAAAAAAAAACAATACCCCAAAAAAAAACAATACCCAATATTGATCAATACTTTGATATTGAATTTGTATCACTTTGTTGTATGATTTGAATTTTAAATCTGTCATTATGTAGTACTTTAATCATTTATTTTTGATATTAATGATTTTCTTCAGAGGCCTTTTTATTTTACTGACCTGTGATAAACCTTCAAATTATTATGAAATGTGTAAGTCGTTAAGGTATGATAATACTTTGTATACTTACTACTGCATGTTACATAACAGTGAACATGGCATTTCATCGGTCATTGATGCATTTTCATCCCTTTCATGAAGAAATTGGTAAATTTTGAGATAGATTTTAGGGAGTCAACTGCAAATTTTGGGAATTTGATTTTATTATGGAATGTTATTTTAAAAAATGGGACCCATTATTAGTTCCAAAAGCTTTTAGAAAAAGTCCCTGTATTAATCTGACAAACTCTATATGATAGTTTGATGAGCTGTATCTTGACATTGATACATTGTGTTTTAATTTATCCAAAGTGGCTGATTCTGGTCATTATGGAAATGATGGAATGGATGACGTACCCTCAGCCGATGCATCACCCTCTGTGATTACCAATCCATCAGATGACCAACCTTACCATTTGTCTGGCTCCAGTTCAGACATGCAAACATCAGGACTACAAGTCCAGCCTGCAGGTTCAAGTCTAAGGGTTGATGCCAATATCTCAAGATTGGAAACTCAAAGTGTTTCTGATGAAACTTGCAAAGCAGATCTCTGAGGACGAATTGGATGAAATGAAATTATTGATGAAAGGTATCGTACATCATTATATTGCTTGTCACTTTTTGCAGATTTTTAACAATTTATAATTTTTCAGGTCAGCTGATGCAAAGACTCTAATGGCGGGGGCCTATTCTAATTACCGTTCATCCCTAAAAACATTTACCACTTCTTCAATATAACCAAGAGGCCTAGGACCAATAATATTGTGCCAGTAGCATGCTGGAATGAAGAGTTACCAAAATGGTTTAAATGAATGATCTTTTTCTCTGCTCCCTTGAAAGACCGTTATCATCTCTGAATGAATAACCATATCATGTGCTAGGGAATATATGTTACTTTTTCCACATTAGTGACTGAATTGAAACAGTTTTTGGCTTTGTTTAGAGGTTTTTACTATTTCATAACTTTATTTATTAAAATATTATCTTCAAAGTATTTTGCATCAAGGACATGAATTATGTAAATATAAAAAAAAAAATTGAAATTTGGGAAAATGTTATTAAGATGTATGGGAGACGGACAATTCAATTTGTTATAAAGTGTATAATATTAAGCTTATTAAAAAATATATCACATAAAATGTCCGTCTTATTCTGTCTTATTCTGGAAATTTGAGGAATAACTAGAACTTGTGATTTTTACAGGTGAATGGGGAATGGGAAAGAGAGCGCTATCTGAAATAAAGACTGTCAAACAGTTTTTTATCCACATGATGGACATTGACTTTGTGGACCAGTTTAATCTATTACAACTCCAAAGCTTAGTCTGGCACATAGACAGAAAAGACTTGCATGTCCAATTCGTCAGCTTTGCTAGAGAGTACAACACACGCCCCCTACACTTCTTTTTACCTAACAAAAGACCAAGTAAGTGTTGTATTTATATAGAATCGCTGGCTGAATAATCTCTTCCAAAAAGGAATGATCCATGTTCTATTTTCACCTTTCTGATTTAAAAAAAAAATAAACAGTGTCTATTATAAAAATAGAATGTAAGAATACATTTGATATAATATAATATGTCGTTAAAAGTTAAACTAGTTCTTAATAGTTTGATCGAAAACAAAAAAAATCCTGATTTCTGCCCATAATGTCCGTTCAATTAATGGTATTGTTAGTAATAAATTTGAATAAAAGTTGAAATTAATCTGACTGAAGGGAATGGCCATATCATCTGTTCAATTACGGTATTGTTAGTAATTAATTTGAATCAAAGTTGAAATTTGTCTGACTTTAGGAAATGGCTATGTTTATGCCGACTTCCATATCGGTGGTAAACTGGAAACCACATCCAAGCAAGACCTTGAGATCCTGCGAGCAAACATCGCTGAGCGACTTTGTGTTCCTCCAAAATTCATTTTCATCAAAGGTATCGAGCCTCTGCATAGTTTGATTATAACACTGATGGTACCGGAATCTGCAGTATTAGCCCTGTTTGAACTCTCAGAGATTGAAAAGTCGACTCTACAGAGCCTGAGGGTTGACTCATTTGCAGTGGGTGACAAACGTGTAAAACTTGCAAGTAAGTGGTCATCATTTCTCATTGAGACATTTATAATAATGGTGCAAAAACAACAGGGGCAAAACTACATCCCTGCCTAGAACTTCAACAGGAATTTAACTAGTATAACAAGCTATATATGGGTCAACTGACTGAGCCAAAGGAGCATTCTCCATCAGCTGAGTGATGTTAACTGTATTTAACAGTTGTACAAGTCATTCTGACCACTTCTGTCTCCTTGTACACTACTTCCACAGTTATTCTTGAGGTTTCCAAATTAAATATCAATGAAGACTCCAAATGCCTCCACCATAATAGAACCGGGGTCTCTGGCATCATAAGTTTGGCTCTGCTGACTGAGCAAAGGTATCAGTGTACAGTAAAAATAAAATAAGGCACATGTTTTAGATATATAAACATAGCCAGTTAACCCTTTATACATATTACCTTTGATAAAGTATAATTATATATGTATTTGTAATCTATACAACATTTGCAATTCTAAAACAGCTCGGAAAGATAAGTAAACTTATTTTTTTTTATGTTTTTCAGACTAGTGAATACCATGGTAACCAATGAAAAAAAATATATATTGCAAAATTTCCTATTTCACCCAAAATGACACAATTCTCTAGACAGGTTTTTTTTTCTAAAACATATTTGAAATTAAATATCTCTATCCTAAAGACAGAATTAATCTTTATTGTTTCGACATATGTTGTACATTAAGTTTTCCACAATCTTACCTTGATCGGGAGACAGCATTATTCGCTGTAGGCAAAACTAAATTTCCTGTATAAATACCCTTTCGGAAAATCCGGAAATTTAAAATCTGGAACCAGTTTATTTATTTTAGTTTTAAAAAATGTGAAGCCTGTATGTACTACTTCATAATGAATATACCAATTATAGTGTACATTTCTTTTTCCAATTTTTATGCAATCATAATGCCGCAGTTATTTGCTTTACACTTTACACTTATAGTCCCCCAAGGCCATGGTGGCCGAGTGGTTAAGGTGTCCAGACACTATATCACTAGCCCTCCATCTCTGGGTTGCAAGTTTGAAATCTACGTGGGGCAGTTGCCAAGTACTGACTATAGGCCGGTGGTTTTTCTCCGGGTACTCCGGCTTTCCTCCACCTCCAAAACCTGGCACGTCCTTAAATGACCCTAGATGTGATTAGGATATTAAACAAAAAACAAACAAACAAGGCCCCCCCAGGGCTTATACCCAGTAAAAGATGGTAATGCTACGTATAACAGTATAGCCACACCAACCCACAATGGTATCAACTCTTCTTGTTATCCTTCTGAGGTAACTTTCTAGAGATGTTATTGATATAATGAGCCACACTTGTATGCAATACTGTAATTATTTTTTCCCCCATATTTAAATATCTTTTTATCTTATTCCCCTAAATCTTACCTTGATTCATATACTGGAACATACAACATACATGTACATGGTAGAAACTTGATCGTGGGCTGCAGAATACCGTAATTTACCTTGCTTTGTTTTATTTTGATTTTAGATCTAAAATTTGAAAAGGCAGCCACTCTAAGTGAAAAAGAAGAAATACAACGTATGTTAGAGAAAAAAGAGATTCTAACGTCAGAACTAGACAGAAGTCAGGCGCGGCTAATAGAGCGAAGTAAAGCACTATCATCATCACGAGAAGAACTAGCCAAGGTCAAGGTCACAACAGACCAGCTGAAAATGGCCAATGACCGTGCCATGATGATTCTGGCCACGCTTGTTTACCAGGACTTGGCTCTTAAATCTGGCCCTGTTGATTCTCTATGTAGACTCAGCATCAGCACATATTTCAAATTTTGTCTGAAACAATTTCATTCCCGATTCCCAGAGGCTGCAAAACATATAGGCGATTTACTGGAAGCAAATACTTTGGTTGTACGGAAAACAGAGAGAGACTTATTGAGAAATTATGTAGAACGGCTACAGATTCATCAGCTAGCTCTGGAACACAGATGTCAGACGGTCCAGCCTGCTTACACACTCACAGACATTTTATTCCAACAGCCCTCTGAGTCTGTTAGACAACAGTTCCTCAACACCAGAAGTCAACCGCGAGATTCCTCGACCTACAACTTGGGTGAGCACGGATGATAAAGATATAACAACTCCAACTAGGAAGAAACTTATTCATCGAAGGGCAGATAGAAGGGAAGATAAAAAGTCAGGTTGGTACATGAAAACTTTTGAGAATTATCCAGCTGTAAGATTATTAAGATATGCAATCTAAGATTTACAGGAAGAAATGTTAACACAATTTCCCCCTTTTTTTTTGTTTGGCTCACTTACCCAAAGAAGCAAGTGGACTTTTACCATTTTGTGGAATGGCCATTGTCTGTTTGTCCATAATATTGGTACATGTCTACATTTTCCTATGAATGTCTTTTCTCAACCAAGAGGGTCAGAGTCACAATATGGGCCCAATAGCATGCTACAGTTATGACAATGTACCCGTCCATAGATCCTGTATAGTGGAAAGGTGGAAGCATTAAGATCTGGTATGACCAGCTCAATCACCAGACATTTCTATTGTTGAGAATAATTGAAATGCTCGTGCTCTACTAATGTACATAAGATTCATATTACTTAGAATATTTGGCTCAAAATTAAAATGCTCATGCTCTACCAACATGTACATAACATTCATAATACTGAGAATATTTGGCTCAAAATTAAAATGGAACTACAAAAATATAAACAATCTAATATTTTAATAGTTCACTAAAACTATGTAAAATTAGAAATTGATAATTATACACCTAAGAAGATTCAAACAAAAACGAAATGAAAGTAGACGGTTAGAAAAGTAATCTTTATCTAAATTACTACAATTGTAAAACAAGTTATGTCAACTTATGTATCGACCATTTCTCTGGAGGAAACACCTTATCATGTCTGATTCAGGAAACCCATGTATTGGGGGCAGGTGACCACACACCTTATCATGTCTGATTCAGGAAACCCATGTATTGGGGGGGCAGGTGACCACACCCCTTATCATGTCTGATTCAGGAAACCCTTGTATTGGGGGCAGGTGACCACACACCTTATCATGTCTGATTCAGGAAACCCTTGTATTGGGGGCAGGTGACCTCACACCTTATCATGTCTGATTCAGGAAACCCATGTATTGGGGGCAGGTGACCACACACCTTATCATGTCTGATTCAGGAAACCCATGTATTGGGGGCAGGTGACCTCACACCTTATCATGTCTGATTCAGGAAACCCTTGTATTGGGGGCAGGTGACTACACACCTTATCATGTCTGATTCAGGAAACCCATGTATTGGGGGCAGGTGACCACACACCTTATCATGTCTGATTCAGGAAACCCATGTATTGGGGGCAGGTGACTACACACCTTATCATGTCTGATTCAGGAAACCCATGTATTGGGGCAGGTGACCACACACCTTATCATGTCTGATTCAGGAAACCCATGTATTGGGGGCAGGTGACCTCACACCTTATCATGTCTGATTCAGGAAACCCATGTATTGGGGGCAGGTGACCACACACCTTATCATATCTGATTCAGGAAACCCTTGTATTGGGGGCAGGTGACCACACACCTTATCATGTCTGATTCAGGAAACCCATGTATTGGGGGCAGGTGACTACACACCTTATCATGTCTGATTCAGGAAACCCATGTATTGGGGGCAGGTGACCTCACACCTTATCATGTCTGATTCAGGAAACCCTTGTATTGGGGGCAGGTGACCACACACCTTATCATATCTGATTCAGGAAACCCTTGTATTGGGGGCAGGTGACCACACACCTTATCATGTCTGATTCAGGAATCAATAATCAGGAACCTTTTAAACATGAAAGATGAGGCAGAGTGCACTACTGCTTTTGTAGAATCCTCACCAATTGAAAATAATTTACAATACTTTACAGGTCTTTTGTCAAAAGAATTAACTTTTTAGCTCACCTGGTCCGAAGGACCAAGGTGAGCTTATGCCATACCGTGGCGTCTGTCGTCCGTCGTCCATCCGTCCGTCAACAATTGACTTCTTCTTCATAACCACAGATCGGAATTTGACCAAATTGGTCAAAAGCATCCCTATGGGGTGGGGACTCAAAATTGTACAAATGGTGAGGCTAACCCCCCAGGGGTCTTAGGGGCGGGGCCAAAAGGGGTCAATTTGGCTAAATTGATATAAACGACTTCTTCTCTGAAACTAAGCAATGGATACTGCTCATATTTGCCTGGTAGCATCCCCTTGGGGTAGGGATTCAAAATTGTACAAATGGTGGGGCTGACCCCCTGGGGGCTGAGGGGCGGGGCCAAACATGGTCAATTTGGCTAAATTGATATAAACAACTTCTTCTCTGAAACTCATCAATGGATATCGCTCATATTTTCCTGGTAGCACCCCCATGGGATAAGGATTCAAAATTGTACAAATGACGGGGCCGACCCTCCTGGGGGCTGAGGGGCGGGGCTAAAAGGGGCCAGTTTGGCTAAATTGATATAAACAACTTCTTCTCTGAAACTAAGCAATGGATATCGCTCATATTCGCCTGGTAGCATCCTCTTGAGGTAGGGATTAAAAATTGTACAAATGTTGGGGCTGAACCCCCCAGGGGGCTGAGAGGCGGGGCCAAACATGGTCAATTTGGTTAAATTGATATAAACAACTTCTCCTCTGAAACTACTCCTCTGAAACTAAGCAATGGATATCGCTCATATTAGCCTTGTAGCATCCTCTTGAGGTAGGGATTAAAAGTTGTACAAATGACGGGGCTGACCCCCCCGGGGGGCTGAGGGGCGGGGCCAAACGGGGTCAATTTGGCTTAATTGATATAAACAACTTCTTCTCTGAAACTCAGCAATGGATATCGCTCATCTTAGCCTGGTAGCATCCCCTTGGGGTAGGGATTCAAAATAGTACAAATGTTGGGACTGACCTCCCCGGGGGGCTGAGGAGCGGGGCCAAACGGGGTCAATTTGGCTAAATTGATATAAACAACTTCTTCTCTGAAACTGAGCAATGGATATCGCTCATATTCGCCTGGTAGCATCCCCTTGGGGTAGGGATTCAAAATAGTACAATTGTTGGGGCTGACCCCCCGGGGGGCTGAGGGATGGGGGCCAAACGGGGTCAATTTGGCTAAATTTATATAAACAACTTCTCTGAAACTAAGCAATGGATATCGTTCATATTTGCCTGGTAGCATCCCCTTGGGGTAGGGATTCAAAATAGTACAAATATTGGGGCTGACCCCCCAGGGGCTGAGGGGCGGGGCTAAAAGGGGTCAATTTGGGTAAATTAATATAAACAACTTCTTCTCTGAAACTGAGCAATGGATATCGCTCATATTCGCCTGGTAGCATCCTCTTGAGGTAGGGATTAAAAATTGTACAAATGTTGGGGCTGACCCCCCCAGGGGGCTGAGAGGCGGGGCCAAACATGGTCAATTTGGTTAAATTGATATAAACAACTTCTCCTCTGAAACTACTCCTCTGAAACTGAGCAATGGATATCGCTCATATTAGCCTTATAGCATCCTCTTGAGGTAGGGATTAAAAGTTGTACAAATGACAGGGCTGACCCCCCGGGGGGCTGAGGGGCGGGGCCAAACGGGGTCAATTTGGCTTAATTGATATAAACAACTTCTTCTCTGAAACTCAACAATGGATATCGCTCATATTCGCCTGGCAGCATCCCCTTGGGATAGGGATTCAAAATAGTATAAATGTTGGGACTGACCTCCCCGGGGGGCTGAGGAGCGGGGCCAAACGGGGTCAATTTGGCTAAATTTATATAAACAACTTCTCTGAAACTAAGCAATGGATATTGCTCATATTCGCCTGGTAGCATCCCCTTGGGGTAGGGATTCAAAATTGTACAAATGTTGGGGCTGACCCCCCTGGGGGGCTGAGGGGCGGGGCTAAAAGGGGCCAGTTTGGCTAAATTTATATAAACAACTTCTTCTCTGAATCTAAGCAATGGATATCGCTCATATTCGCCTGGTAGCACACCCTTGGGGTAGGGATTCAAAATTGTACAAATGGTGGGGTTGACCCCCCGGGGGGCTGACGGGCGGGGCCAAAAGGGATCAATTTGGCTAAATTGACATTTTGAGAATTTCAATAAAAGCAATGTTCATGTACCCATATAAAATGCCTATGATATATTGACATAGCAATGCCAGTGACAAATATACTTATAAGCATCATTCTTGTTTCATATCTCATGAAACCAGGTGAGCGATACAGGCCCTCTGGGCCTCCTGTTTCTTTTGTTGAAATTATCCTGATGATGATTAATGTAATTCTTTGCAGTATCACATCCCTACTACAGTGCTCTAAAGGAAGTTTCCCTGAAACTCAAGGAAGCTCACAAGGAGAAGCTCAAAGGCAATATAAGCTTTAACAAAATAGAGCTAATGGAGATCTCCAGGCACCCAGAGAAATTTTTACAAATTCTGTTTGAAAATGAAATGGGTGAGATACCTGCTGATCCGTGTAAGTATCGGTGGTATTTAAATTATACAGTTGATATTAGATAGATTTAACGAACAGTACGTACAGGCTTGTAAATTTGGATATACACTATCTCGTGAAAATTCCTGGAATTTAGCGTGCAAGTAGAGTCAAACTTCGTTATAACGATATTTAACTGGAAGGCACTGATCTATGCTGTCAGTAAAATTTCAGGAACAGTGAAGATTCTCTTCAAATACTGAAAATGTTCGTATCTTGGAATACTTAATT
The DNA here is from genome assembly GCF_902652985.1 of Pecten maximus. Lineage (NCBI taxonomy): Eukaryota > Metazoa > Mollusca > Bivalvia > Pectinida > Pectinidae > Pecten > Pecten maximus. The sequence continues at coordinate 18,969,622 of NC_047022.1, read as the reverse complement.
TATATAGGCACAAAACTTATTTAAACAGATTAGCACAATGATAAATTGGCACTTATGATAATTGCGATAGGAAACTAAATGTAAGAAACTTCAATTAACGCAATCATAATTTAATTAGCGGAATGCTTGCAAAGCGAAAGCTGCTAAAATAAGATCACCACTAAAATATACTGTATAATACTTTAGATTTAATATAAACTCAAAAATTTTTTAATGACTCCACTGACTTCAAGATAACTAAGTTTGACTGTATTGTTACACTTTCAGCAACATCCTATATACAGAGGAGCCCACTTATTTGCATGTATACATGTATATACAAATGTATGTGAAAGTCAGTATTCTCCATCTGTCAATCTGTCCATCCAGTGTGATTTTTTTTCTTTTCCTCTCTCTGTTGAAGTTAGGTTGGCTTTGTAATCATGAAATGTTGCGTTTCACTGGAAAGCATTTATTCAAATGTCTTGAAAAAAGTATCTTGGTCATTTCTTAGCCACAGGGACGCTCATTCTCATTCTCATTCTCCATTCTCATCCCACATTCCATGCATATGATATATTATAAGGACCATGAGTTTGGAATATTTATATTTATGTGCATGGTTTTTTTCATCTTTATTGACCTTCAGTAAATTTTTTTTTACTGATATTTTGTTATCTTGAGGAAAACATGATAGCAGGTATGATTGGTGGCTCATGTTCACAATCCAAAGTATGATTGGTGGCCCATGATCACAATCCGCAATATCACTGGTTACCCATGTTTACAATCCGAAGTATGACTGTTGACTCATTTTCACAATCCGAAATATGAGTGGTGGCCCATGTTCATAATCCGAAGTATGACTATACTTTTTATCTCTTGAAAAAATTGCTATTTTAAAAGTTTTAATATGTAAATTGGAGAATGCAAGGTATTTGTTATTTTTATTGTAAGATATATGTACATTTTAATTTCATTGGTAGTTATGCTTTTCAACTACAATTTGATAAATATTTTGTTTTGTATTATTTTATGTTTTTTTTTTTTATTTTGTTAGGTGAACATGTCCTGAAAAAACTTGGAATAATAGGAGACAAAGATTTACATATGTCTGCCAGCAAACTTTTATCGAAACGTCAAAAAGATTTGAAATTAGAAATAGATACTCCTGGCCCTTCTGGTCAAGAGAAGAACTCTGATGTCTTTGGCAAATCTTTCTATAGATCTTTTACCCCAGAAAGACCGACTTATCCATCTTTAGATCTCAGCCAAACACCACATACTACCCAAAGAATGGAACAAAGGGGAGGTAAATCTGATAAAGAGGAAATCCATGGTATACATAAAAGTGCCAGCGAATCAGCTTTAAGACGTCATGACTCAAATGAGGACATGCAAGGGAAGCTAGATAAACTGTTGTCTGAGGTTGAGCGGCTAAAAATGATGATCCAAAAACAGCATATGTATCAGTCTCCTGTCGGAGCAAGACCGTATATGTTTCCGATGACTTCTCCGACAGATTTCAGTTTACCGGAATATTAAAAATCTGTTTCTGATGACTTCTCCAACAGATAACAGCTTACCGGAATATTAAAAATCTGTTTCCGATGACTTCTCTGAAAGATTACAGCTTACCAGAATATCAAAAATCTTTTTCCAATGACTTCTCCAACAGATTACAGCTAACCGGAATATTAAAAATGTGTTTCCGATGACTTCTCCCAAATTACAGATTACAGCTTACCGGAATATTAAAAATCTGTTTCCGATGACTTCTCTGAAAGATTACAGCTTACCAGAATATTGAAAATCTGTTTCCGATGACTTCTCTGAAAGATTACAGCTTACCAGAATATCAAAAATCTGTTTCCGATGACTTCTCTGAAAGATTACAGCTTACCAGAATATTGAAAATCTGTTTCCGATGACTTCTCTGAAAGATTACAGCTTACCAGAATATCAAAAATCTGTTTCCGATGACTTCTCCAACAGGTTACAGCTAACCGGAATATTAAAAATCTGTTTCCGATGACTTCTCCCAAATTACAGATTACAGCTTACTGGAATAGAAAAAGAAAAGATCTTTCCTGTGAAATTTTACGAAGTGAAATCTTTTTCCTAAATCTCGTGCCTTGATCTAAATTAAATGATGGTTCCTGGAACAATAAGTTATGTGAATGATGTAAAAACTATAGCCAGAGGCAGAATCATCATTATTTCAGAAACCTCCAAATTGAGAGCAAAATTATGTAGTAGAGATATTTCGAGTTCCAGATTTACAAACTGGATTACCTTAGATCTAGCTCAATAGAAATCTGTACACTTGAGAGAGGCAAGTGTTGTTACAATATTTCATTTGCTCAAACATGTACCAGACCTAAGTGTATGATATGGTATCATGAATATATATTGCACAGGTTGAATTTATTTATACAAGATTTTATTTTTAAACATATTGTATATTTTATGTGGTGATATTATGTATTATAATTGTTATCAGTTCCTGGTAAAATGTTCATTATATCTAATCCAACCACACTGATAACAGTTATCATTCATGATGTGCATGTTGCATATACATTACATTATCTGCTCACCTGCCACTTGGGCATGTGAACTTCTGACGTGATGCAGCATCCCTCGTCTGTCAGTCTGTTAGTGGGGCATCAACATTTCCCAATTATTCAACTTCTACTCAGTAACCAAGAGGTCAAAGGTCATCTAATTTGGCCAATCTCTCAAAGAGTGCATTGCAGCTCCCTCTATGACCCCTCTGTGAATGCCTCACAGACTAATACACCTGACCTCTAGTTCATGTACAAATGTATCTATATCGAAAGAAAATGACAGCACCCATGTAGAATTGTAACCTCTGATTCAAATAGTTACTATAAAAGGCATGAAATGTGTCAAAAATTTTAAACAACCTATAATATTCTCAATAACCAAGGGGCCCAAGGTCAAGATATTGAACCAGTAGCATGATAGGATGAAGGGCTATCAAGTTTGTTTAAATATATCTTTCAAGGTCACATGGGTCAAATGTGTTAAAAGTCTTTAAGCAACTTCTTCTCAATAACCAAATGACCAATAGTCATGATGTTTGGCCTCTATAGCCTGCTGGAATGAAGGACTACCAAGAGAGTTCAAATGAATGACCATGAGTGACCTTCAAGGTCACAGTGGTCAAATGTGTTAAAATCTTTAAGCAACTTCTTCTCAAAAAGGACTATCAAGAGCTTTTAAATGAATGACCTTGACTTACCTTCAAGGTCACACAGATCAAATGTGTTAAAATCTTTAAATGGCATCATCTAAATAATCAAGAGGCCCATGGTCAACATATTTGAGCAACCAAGTTTGTTCAATAAAATTACCTTGACCTAACTACAAGGTCATGGAGATCAAATGTGTTAGTATGGTTATGATCAGCTAAGCATCTACATAACTAATCATGAGTAGATCATAGTTGCTACATGTATATAATTATAGTAGCAGGTGAGTGATACAGGCTCTTTGGGTCTCTTGTATAATACTAGCTTAATAAATATGACATGGAGCTGCTATTAAAAGAATTACAATCAAGTAAGATAACCCTATGATATCCATTGTGATACATATACATCAATTTATCATTATTGTTTGTTCGATAAAAAAGCTTAGATAAGCAACACGGTACATGTACATGTATATTATTCAAGGGAAATAAATCTTGTAATAGGTAATGTTACTGTTAATAGTTTGCGAAGAAGATTATGTTTCCTTTGCTAAGACTTTTATTGTAATGAACAGAATTTTGATCGTTTTTATTCAGTCAAGTGCCTCAACTTTACATATCTTTGACATTTTATTTTGATTCCAGTTCCTATAAAAATGGACTTATTTATAAAATCTCATATTTGATGAATAATGGAAATATTCAATTGAGATTTATATCAGCTGATGAAATCATAGCTCAACTCTATCCATTTGTGGAATGTTTTGATCAGCTGATGTCTGTTTATCATGAGCTAGCTGTTGCTTAAAACTTCTTGATTTCTTGATCTTTACATATCTTTGACATTTTATTTTGATTCCAGTTCCTATAATGATGGACTTCTTTATAAAATCTCATATTTGATGAATAATGGAAATATTCAATTGAGATTTATATCAGCTGATGAAATCATAGCTCAACTCTATCCATTTGTGGAATGTTTTGATCAGCTGATGTCTGTTTATCATGAGCTGTTGTTTAAAACTTCTTGATTTCTTAATCTTGTAGTAATGGATTTTATTATCAGAGACCACCAATCAAAACTTTAGATAAGACAATTAAGTTACTTTATGTGTTTAGAGAACAGTTTTTAGTTCTCTGAACTATGTACATTCTTACCTTCTGTGTTTAGAGAACAGTTTTTAGTTCTCTGAAATCTGTACATTCTTATATTGTGTGTTAGGAGACCAGTTTTTTGGTCTCTAAACTATGTACATTTGTGTACATGTCTGTGTTAAATAATGCCACTTTACATATATTGTTGTTTTTTTTTGCTTATTTGGGTTTTATGTTTGTCAACATAAAATGACATTATTATTATACATTTTATATGTGATCAGAAAATTTTTGAAACATTAAGTAAAACTAAAAATTAGGTAATAAAGTTCCCTGAATTAGGGCGAGAGAACCAACGTCCTGATTGTGGTAAGACGGTAACGGTACGTTATAGGAATCTTCGATGGATACCAAACAGTATTCGCTAGACCTCCATCAGGTTCAGTAGGTATAATAAATAATGAGGATGGAGCATCAACATTCGGATTCCGTAGTTTTATTAGCAGGTTGACATGTTTCGGCTAGCTAGGCTAGCCGTCATCAGAACCTAGGCTCGAAGCCTAGCTAGCCGAAACATGTCAACCTGCTAATAAAACTACGGAATCCAGATGTTGATGCTCCATCCTCATTATTTAAAAATTAGGTAAGTTTTATTTTAAAGATAATGTTTTAAATTCAATGCTCTGAGAAATGTGAATACGCTAGAATTATCTATACATGTACATATAATAAAAACATAATCTCCTGTGTTGATGTAAAAAGATAGATTTAGATGAATATATGATTTTCAAGTAGTTATTTTAAAAACAGTATTTATTTCATTTTGACAAGTATTTATTATCTTGTCAAGTTTTATGCTAAATTAGATTATTTTATGTGGATAATTGGAAGAATGTTGCTTAATTAGAAAATAAGCAGAAAATTAGAAGAATCAAACCACTGCGTGATGTCCATATCTCTGACGAATCCTAGAGAGATAAAACAGCTGATGTTTCAGTTTGAAAAATATTGTTTTTTCTGTATACACTGTATCTATAACTTAATTCATATTTAATCATTGTTATTGCCTCCATTGTTTTTGATACAATCTGTTTAATCATAAGCTACATTGCACATACATATAATTTGGGGGATATTTGTAATGAATCACATATTTTGTGCTTTTAAATTAAGTGCCATACAATTCACACTAAGGTAATATTCTATAGGTTGTAAATCTAAGGTCTACAATCTTTTATTAAAATATCCAAATAAATGATTTTGTATTTTTCAGTATTACTATTTGTTTAGTGTTGAAACATAGAACGTAGAAACAATGACCATTGTGCGTTCCCCTCTTTTATTTGTCCAGGAAGTAATTGTTTCAGCTCCATTGTATGCAAATTCAACTCTTATGTTAAACATCATATCTATTGGTTCCATGTGCAAAATATGAAAACATTTTCAGAGATATTCTTTGTTGGTCTTAGCTATAGATGTTGTTAATCTTTGACAGGTCTTCAAAAGTACTTTGGGTGTTATTAACATCTTTCTAGAAATCAAATCATCATTTCTAAGAAATATGAATTGTTAAATGTATATAAAAAAGACATATCATTTTAAGGACTCATATAGCTAAATAGTACTAATGATTTTGTCCCCATAATTGCTTATGTCCGATCAAAGTTTGGTTTTTGCTACCTGAGAATTTTTTTATTGTTTTCTTAGGTTTAATGGCTATAAGAGCATATAGGTACTCAAAAGACAGTAACCTTGATACATGTATTTACAATGGAAGGGGGAACCCCAAACTTGGGAATTCCTGCCTTTTCACACCTGTTCTACTGTCTTTTTCTTTGCAGTAGGAGAGTATATTTTAGTTTTTCAGTACTTATGACATTACTCTTTATTCTCGTGTACAGAAAGTATGTATTCCGTATGTTAGTTACTCAAGCAGCTGATTTGCTGAATTCAAAAATTCAGTTGTGTAAACAGAGTTAAAATTTATTTTTAAATACATTTGCTTTTCATTCTTCGTTGGGTGGTTTTTTTCAAGAGACAAATTACCATTATTTTCTTAGAAATATGAACCTTCGGGTTAAAATTTTCTTTTAGGGAGTCAAACCAACTCTCAAAGGAACAACAAGTTTTACGTGATCGTTACAGTTATTGATGTTTTGTTGTTTTATATTTTTTTAAACAAAACAAACATTTATTACCCCAAATATGTAAACAGTAAACATTTGAAGGCTGCCAAGGTTGGGGGCCTTGGGGTCAGCCTTCAATATAAATCATTATTGATGTTTAATTGTTAATGTTTTGTCAAGTCTAAATCTACAACCAACAAGTGGTAAACACATAAAGAATTCTGTAGAATTTTGAGAAAGTAAAAAAATATCTTTTTAGCAAACATGCATAATCTTCTTTATATCCGGATCTGGGGAGCAGGTAATCAAACTCAAAACTAAAATCGCCTTTACTTCCTGTATTGGGTTTCTCTGCAAATGTGCCATTTTCTGGGGTTTCGTGGGAATGTGTCACTTCCTGTACTGGGATACTCTGGGTCTTAATGTGTCACTTCCTGTACGGGGAAACTCTTGGAATGTGTTACTTTCTGTACTGTAATACTCTGGGAAAATGTGTCACTTCCTGTACTGGAATACTCTGGGAATGTGTCACTTCCTGTACAGGGATACTCTGGAAATGTGTCACTTCCTGTACAGGGATACTCTGGGAATGTGTCACTTCCTGTACTGGGTACTCTGGGAATATGTCACTTCCTGTACAGGGATACTCTGGGAATGTGTCACTTCCTGTTTTGGGTTCTCTGAGAATGTGTTACTTCCTGTATTGGGGTTCTCTGAGAATGTGTTACTTCCTGCTCTTGGATACTCAGGGATGATGTCACTTCCTGCACTGGAATACTCTTGGAATGTGTCACTTCCTGTACAGGGATACTCTGGGAATGTGTCACTTCCTGTACTGGGATACTCTGGGAATATGTCACTTCCTGTACTGGAATACTCTGGCAATGTGTCACTTCCCGTATTGGGGTTCTCTGAGAATGTGTTACTTCCTGTATTTGGATAATCAGGGATGATGTCACTGATACTCAGGGAATATGCCACTTCCTGTACTGGGATACTCTGTGAATGTGTCACTTTCTGTACTGGGATACTCTGGGAATGTGTCACTTCCTGTACAGGGATACTCTGGGAATGTGTCACTTCCTGTACAGGGATACTCTGGGAATGTGCCACTTCCTGTACAGGGATACTCTGGTAATGTGCCACTTCCTGTACAGGGATACTCTGTAAATGTGCCACTTCCTGCACTGGGATACTCTGTGAATGTGTCACTTCCTTTTTAGGTCATCTGACCCAAAGGGTCCGGATGACCTATAGTCATCGTGCTTCGTCCTTCGTCGTCCGCCATGCGCCGTGCGCCGTCCGTAAACTTTTTCTTTCAAAACGCTACTCCTCCTTAACCCTTGGGTGGATTACTTCCAAATTTGGTTTGAAGCATCATTGGGGGAGGGCAATCATATTTTATATAAATGAGGCTGGTCTGACCCCTGGGGCCAGAAGGGCGGGGCCCCAAAAAGGGAACTTAGGTGAATATTGCTATAAAATCCTACTCCTCCTTTACCCTTGGGTGGATTACAACTAAATTTGGTGTGAAACATCATTGGGGGAGGGCGGTCATATTTTATATAAATGAAGTTGGTGTGACCCCTGGGGCCTGAGGGGCGGGGCCCCAAAAGGGGAACTTTGATGAAATTTTGCTATAAAATCCTACTCCTCCTTAACCCTTTAGTGGATTTCAACCAGATATGTTGTGAAACATCATTTGGGGAGGGCGGTCATATTTTATATAAATGAGGCTGGTGTGACCACTAGGGCCTGAGGGGCGGGGCCCCAAAAGGGGAACTTTGATGAAATTTTGCTATAAAATCCTACTCCTCCTTAACCCTTTAGTGGATTTCAACCAGATATGTTGTGAAACATCATTTGGGGAGGGCGGTCATATTTTATATAAATGAAGTTGGTGTGACCCCTGGGGCCTGAGGGGCGGGGCCCCAAATGGGGAACTTTGATGAAATTTTGCTATAAAATCCTACTCCTCCTTAACCCTTTAGTGGATTTCAACCAGATATGTTGTGAAACATCATTTGGGGAGGGCGGTCATATTTTATATAAATGAGGCTAGTGTGATCCCTGGGGCCTGAGGGGTGGGGCCCCAAATGGGGAACTTTGATGAAATTTTGCTATAAAATCCTACTCGTCCTTAACCCTTTGGTGGATTTCAACCAGATATTGTGTGAAACATCATTGGTGGAGGGTGGTCATATTTTATATAAATGAGGCTGGTGTGGCCCCTGGGGCCAGAGGGGCGGGGCCCCAAAAGGGGAACTTTGATGAAATTTTGCTATAAAATCCTATTCCTCCTAACACCCATAGTGAATTATTACCAAATTTGGTGTGAAACATCATTGGAGGAGGACAATCATATTTTATATAAATGAGGCTGGTTTGACCCCTAGGGCCAGAGGGGCGGGGCCCCAAAAGGGGAACTTTGGTGAATTTTTGCTATAAATCTACTTCTCTCTAACCCTTGGGTGGATTAATACGAAATATGGTGTGAAACATCCTTTGGGAAGGGTGGTCATATTTTATATAAACGAGGCTAGTGTGACCCCTGGGGCCTGAGGGGCAGGGCCCCAAAATGGGAACTTTGGTGAATATTTGCTGTTAAATCCTAATCCTCCCTAACCTTTTGGTGCATTACAACCAAATTTGATGTGAAACATATTAGGTGACGGCAATCATGTTTTTTAATGAGACAGGTTTGACCCCTGGGGAAAAAAAGATGGGGCAAAAGGAGTGCTTAGGTTAAACATTTCTTAAAAATGCAATTCCTCCTTAATGCCTTAATTGATTACAACCATATTTAGTATGAAACATCATTGGGGAAAGGCAATCCTAATTGATATAAATGAGTCTTGTCTGACCCATTGGGACAGAGGGGCATGCATGCCCCAAAAATGGGAACTTGGCTAAAATTTTGCTTTATGATGCTGCTCTTCCTGGACAAGCTAAATGGATAAAAACCAAATTTGATCTAAAACATAACTGGCTGCGATAAATAATTTATGGTAATAATGCTGGATTGGGGTGTGTGTCCCTGCTGTAAGTGTAAGTGTTTGTCAGATGACCGTTAAGGCCCATGGGCCTCTTGTTTGGATACCCTGGGATTATATATGCCACTTCCTGTATTGGGGTTTACACTTAATTTGCTTTGTAGCATTACTAAGAGTTATTTATCTTCTATAAAAACATCATAATTATGTATGATTATCAAATTTAGTTATTTACAACTTTGAAATGTAATTTCATATTGCTGTTTAAACAATCATTTCTATTGGCTGTTTGTAACATCGCTTTTGATTAGCTGATATAGCGGCGTAATAGATTCTGAGAGAAAAGTGTCCATCATTAAAAGTTGATTTTAATAGGGATTGTGTATTGTAGATTAAATTATAAGGATTTATATAATTTCAATATTATTTTTAATATTATTGAGACATAAGTAGTGCCATATATTGTAAGGTATTGTGTTCCGGTGATTCTAATGTCAAATACTTTTAATTAATGTATAATTCAGCAATGACCTAATTAAGACAGATTGTATTATTATATCGATTGTTAAATTGTCATCAAAAACATAGACGGGCAATCAAAGTGTATTACATTAATTGAAGTGAACAGATATTTAACAACAAGCTAGGTGTCTGTAATTAAGATCCAATAAATTTTTGTTTTGTTCCAATGTACATAAATGTAGCTTATGGGCACATGAATGTTTTCTTAAAAACTTTTTTATGTGGTTTCAAAACAAAAATGATATTGTTTTTAACTTGTTTTTCCAATTGTTCAACCAGCAACAACCAATATTTTTCATAATTATATGCAAAGGAAACAATGTATTTATTTGTTTGATTTCATTGTTTCATAAAGTGATGTGCCATACATGTATTTGATATTAGATTATCTCAATTTTGCAATTTTCCTTTAAATTTTATTTTCATAATACTTTTTTAGAATTTGAATATGATATCTTTTAGAATTTGAATATGAAATCATATATTATCCATGCAATTCTTTATCGAGTCCGTACCAGTTATGCTGATACATTGCCCTATCATGGAATAGAAGTATGACAATGAACATTATCTGTTAAGTTCTGCTGTAGCCTGTTTTTCCTCTGGCCTTGAAAACATTTTTAGACCGCGATGTTGAACACAGTGAATACAGGACGGAAGATGACATGGTGTCCTCCCTAAAAGCTGACAAGATTGACGAGACCGACGATGATACAGATGATGCAAACATCAACGAAACTGCCCCACCCCCATCCTGCTCAGCTGCGAGGGTAGCCCGAGTTTCCTATGGCCCTGACGCCATTGTCTGGTGTAGGAGCCCTACTGTGAGGGTAGCTATGGAAAATGTTATTGCCTATTTCAAATCAAAGGAAGAAACAACTGAAAGTGACGTGAAAATACTTAAATGACTTCGAATTTAAAATAATCCTAAAACTCAATCTACTTTAGACATGTACAAGGAAAATGTGAAAGTGTATAAACATGATGTAATGAGCATGCTTTGCTCCCCAGACTATGTACACAATGTATAATTAGAGTTACAATTATTTACGATTAATTGATTTATTACAAATTTGATCAACAAATGAAATAAATGTTAATACAATGAATTTTTTGAAATAAATAATTATTTGAATTATTTTGCGTCAGATGTTATTGATCACGTGCCATACAATCTCCAAGATAACTCACTCGGACTACCGTCGTACTAGACCCCCGTGGTACCGCCACCCTAGTTATACCGCCAAAATCGGCACTGGACAAAAGGTGGCACTATAACTGCGGAGGACTATATTTACTTTTTTCTTGCTTATTTTTATTGTATGCTGGGTTTTAGATCAGCTGACTTCTTGTTTAATTAGTTTGATATTGTCATAACAAAATATTAATCAGTAAAACAAAAATAATAATTAGACCTTGACCTTTGACTGAGTTTTTTTTACCTTTAGTCAGCTGACTCCTTTTTTAATGCCAATCTATTTTGCTTCAAAATATCAATGAAAATATACAAAATGTGACCTTGACCTATATTGGCTTTAACCTCTGACCCGGTGACATTGACCTTTGGTCACTTGACTCCTTGTTTGCTGCATCATGCCATAACAAAATATTAGTAATGTTATACAATATTCGAACTTGACCTCTAACCTAGTAACCTTGACATTTGGTCAGTTGACTCCTGGTTCAATTCCGACTAGTATTGCTTCATATTGTCATAACAAAATGTTCACCAGTAAAAACAAAATAAAAAAGCATAGAAAATGTGACCTTGACCTTTGGTCGGTTGACTCCTTGCTGAATTCCGACAAACTTTGCTTCATCATGTCGTAGCAAAATGTTTATCACTGAAAAGTCGCAAAATTTGACCTTTGGACCTAATGGCTTTTGCCCTTAACCTTGATTTATGACCTCATCATGTATTTTTGTTAACTTCGACCTGTAACATGACAAAATTTCATTTAAATCGTCCAATAAATATTGAAGTAATCTGCAGCGATAACAAAATTTGTGGATGATTACTATAGACCTTCAATACCGGACCGTAACAAGCGTCCCATAACTGATAGTGACTGGCAGTAACTGCCTGTGCAGTGTCACTTTTACTGCAAATTTGGCATGTGTTAACAAGGTCACCGCGGGTAGTTCAACGATTATGCAGTTCCTATTTACTCTCTTTTGTCTTTCAGTACACTATAATTTCTACATTGAAATAAGTCTATATTCCATATTAGCGTAACGTGACTGCTGATACTGTCTCACGTTAGCTGTTTATTTTCGCGGGGATGATATTTTCGATATTTCGTGGACCATTGACATGATCGCGAAATTTTATCCGTGTAATAATACGAAATAAGGTGCGATTAAAAATATCACCATTTGTACCGTCATTTGCCGACTCGGTCGCCCACAATCGTCCAAGGTTAATTCGAGAATTATACTGGTTCAGAACTGATTGTTTTAATGAAAAATTACGAAATTTTTGACCCGTGAAATAACCAGCCAAATGGCGATTTAACATTATGTTATCAATTATGGTCTGAAGTACACTCAAACCTATTTGTGTATGGCAAGCCGTTTGGGTTTTTACCTATTAAATACAGATATCTGTATTCAAAATAAAGATATCATTATTAATATAAAAATTAAAGATATCTTTAATTCAAATAGAGATATCTCTATTTTAAATAAAGATATCTTTAATTGGACAAGAATTAAAGATATCTCTATTTAAAATAAAGATATCTCAATTACAATTAAAGATATCTGTAATTCAAATAGAGATATCTGAATTTGAAATAGAGATATCTGTAATTTAAAAGAAGATATCTCTATTTTCAGTAGAAATAGAGATATCTGTATTTAAATTAGACATATCTTTATTTAAATAGAGATATCTTTATTTGAATTACAGATATCTCTAATTAAATAGAGATATCTTCATTTTAAATAGAGATATCTTTAATTAAATAGAGATATCTTCATTTCAATAGGTAAAAACCCAAACGGCTTGCCATATTTGTGTGTCGTCTTTATTCAAGTGCTTACATAAATAGGAAAGGTTTTAATCATTGTTGTAATGCAATGATTGTTTATTTAACTTTTCATTACGACCAAATTTAGCAGCATTATAAATATAGCTATATTAAATTGCATCGATGATGGAAATGCTACCATGGTATTTTGTTTGAATGTTTCAAGTATGGTATATTGGATAGCATACTGCCGATGTGTGTATTTGTAAAAAAAAAAATTGCAATGTAACAAGCTGACGAAATACAAAAAATTGTAAACCTTTTTAATCATTCAATTAATTACATTAAAATCAACGTATATCCAAATCATGAAAAAATATCTCATTATATTTTTTAAAAGATTCAAGTAATATACAATTCTTAACAACGGTATTGTAAATTGATACCAGCTGATTTATATAAACTGCATATATTGTATATATATTCTGAAGCAGTAATGTAAAATTAACCATTTAAGTTGTAAATAGTGGTTCTTTATGACCATTTCTACGGATTTTAACACTAACATAGCGCGCTTCATTAAATTTGTCTTTGTCCAGTTGGCATTCATCAGCCCATAACTTCCAAATGAAAACAGTTTAATGCTTAAATGAACAAGGAATTTGAAAATATATAAAAGCATTTCTCTCATCCCTACCGGTATCATACTGGTCTGTCCAGGTAAATACACCCATGCTTGCTGTGTGTGTATTACCTCGCTTCCGGTGTAGGATAGCCACGCGCGCGCAATGATACAAAAGTAGGTCTCCGGTACTTTAAATCTCTCCATGATTTAAACATTTCAACAATACATTGAATTAAGATATGTAATCAGATAATAATTTTTTTTATTTATGATATAAATTATGTAAAAAAAAACACGTTCTTTTATTGTTTTTTTATTAATAAAACATGGAACTATATTTTCACGCGAAAGGACACACTAGGTTGGCCGACATCAAGTGATTTGGCTTCGCTTGCAATGACAGGGCTGCTGAAACCACGTTAGACTGTGGAAATGAATGGTTTCCTTCGTTTTTAGAGCAGCAAACGTTGTTTGCATATATGGGGTATGGTAAATCGATTGGCGCTGTTCTTTTTTTTATTATATGCAGTAGAAAAAAAATTTGGATTGAGAAAAAATGGCGTCTATCTGAGAAAGCTATCGACAGATAGTGCCTATTTTTGCATATTTTAGGTTGGGGAATGAGAGAAAAATACTCAATCATATGTGGTTCATGTAGGATAGGGATATTTCACCCTCTGGGTCACAAAATGTGGTAAAACCCTCGGCGGAGCCTCGGGTTTTACCACATTTTGTGACCCCCTCGGGTGGAATATCCCTATCCTACATGACCACATATGATAGAGTCTTATAATCTACAACCTAGATTACATACAAATATAAAATGACCCATTGCATTACCACAGAGGCTCGGTTCTGGAATTTTGAGTAACATATAGCATCAGTTAACAACCACAACACTACAAATTAAGTTTTCATATACATTCTGAAACCTTATAAAAAAATAAAAAAAAAAAAACAACAAAAAACTCGGGGTTATCGATGTATAAAAAAAATCTCGGTCATTCCTTCACGATGAGACCATAACAAAACTCGTGCGTTAGGCCTATACTAAATTTACAAGCACTTAATTGGCAGCACGTAAGAGGGTAAGAGGGGTGAACTATTTTTGGACATTTTCTCTATTTTCAGTTTCATTTGTCTTTTTCAGTGTGATAAATCACTTCAAGATACTTATACCGATACAAGTTAGTAAACAAATGTTGACAAAATTTGATAAGGTAAACAGCCATTTTGTACCATAAGCATTGTCGTACCATCACAAAAACTATTTTGTACCATCACAAAACTATTTCGTACCATCACAAAAACTATTTCGTACCATCACAAAAACTATTTCGTACCATCAAAAAAACTATTTCGTACCATCACAAAAACTATTTCGTACCATCACAAAAAATATTTCATACCATAGGTATTTCGTGCCATATCAATAATAAGTGTTACAATATACAGATGTTATTTTTTACAATTAGTTCACCAGCATTTTATTTCATTTTTATAATAAGTTCCGATCGAATTTATTGTGATTGTTTGCGACATATGAAAACATATTATCTTCTGCTTGCAGTTTTATAATAGAATTTTTCTTAATTTTATTTTTTATTATTTTGAATGACATACTGCTCATTTTTTCATATTCTCTAACTCTAAATCTGAATGGAAAAGTTGTAATAACCTGCTTGTCTTTTGTAAAGATCTCTCATTAAAGGTAAGAAAAGGTTACATGAATCAAAATGGTGAAAACATGGTACACATTGATAAGTTTTGATACAGCATGTCAATGGAATGAAAATTGCTATTGTAAGAAATAACTGTTCAGACTGGCTTTTAGCCTTACTGTCGAGCGGAACGGTTTTTGAAATGGCACATTAGATTACACAACTAGTAAAACATTTTGACGTTATAGAGACATTTAGAGACGTTGAGTACCAAAATAAACATTATGCATATCTTGAGAATAGCAGAATTCGGAGAGTTTATAACAATTGCAAAGTACAGTACAAAAGATATCACCTTAGTATTTTGTCACACTGGTTAAAATGTATGTGGTATATAACCGAAACACATCAAATATCCCCTATGTACCTTTTTTTTTTTTCAAAAACGAAGATCTGAAATGTCTTCTGCAGTTACTACGTAGTGCACAATGTTTTGATCAGCTGTGATGTACTGAACTTTGGTAGAAGATCACTTGTTACACCTCAACATTGTCTGCTAAACCTTGTAGCAAAGCTAAGCATTCCATTAGCTTGACTGGGTCACTCTGTAGGCGTTTTAGTACGCTTGGATCTACTGGACGTTTTGGTAACCCCTTGTTGAATTTGACCTGCGGGGTCATCGAAGGCTGTCGACCTGCTGCCGCAGACTCATCACATGCCTCTTGGACTTCCTTGTTTTTTTGCAATACCTTAGCTTCCAGAGTCCGATCGTCCAGAAGGCGTATTGTCTCCAACATGAAGGTCACTGTACAAAAAAACAAAACAAAAAAACCACATATTTTGATTTTAAGTTGAAATTTTTGTTAAAGCCGGATGTTTAATATTTATAACAAAAGGCCTATGGGCCTTAACGGTCACCTAATTTTGAAATATTTCAGTCAATTTGACCCATTTTGACCCGCATATCAGCCCTTGTGGGTCAGTTAGGCCAACATTTGTATACCATCAAACTGCCGTCCAAAACTGCTAATTCGATCCTATTTAGAATTAATGCCAATAGAAACCAAACACATGATAGTCAAAATGGGATTTCCCTCTATAAACTATAGTATAGTTTAGCCCCTCATTTGGAGCAAACGTGGGATTCCAGGGTCATGAAATTCGCAATTTTGGTAAGGAACTCCATCTATGAAGAGTATTTCATTCTATCTTATTTGGGTCTTGGGAAGAAAACCTTAAAACTTTCAACTGATTTGCCCTTTTGGCCTCGCCCTCATTCCCCTGTGTGGCGGGGACAAGATATTTTTTACAATGTTGGTTGATTTTTGGCCAGGGAAGGTTTCTGAAAAAAAATCATTGAAATTGGTTCATGGGTTGCTGAGAGGAAGTCGAAAATGTGAAATGTTTACGGATGGACGACGGACGGCGCACGACGGCGGACAAAAGGCGGTTAGAATAGCTCACTCGCAGCATAAGTAATAAAATGAATAACCTTTATCTCGGATTTGCACTACATACACCTACTCTGTGCTTCAGTTCGAAAACACCTGGCAAAATGATACCCCATAACGCATAAGGCATTTTCAAGATCCATCCAATTGTACAATTGTAAGTTATTGTAAATTCATTCACGATGTTTCGGACTAACACAAGATTTTGTAAATCTGTCTCCAAATGACATTATAAAGAATGGCAAACTCCAGTAGAATGGCAATTTTTCCTGAGACTTTTGAATGAACTGCCCAATAATACGGTTGCAGATTGTGTATTCCTTGAACTATATGTATGTAAGGTTGTTACATTGAGCGCGTGACAGACATGCATATGGGTTCGCGAACTCCTGTTTTCTACCTTTTGTATGATGTGCCGTTTGTGCAAAAATACAAGTTATAACAATGGTTTAAGTAATACTACTGCATTACGCTACATATATGAACACGAAATCATATACGTTTTGTGCAGTCGATTTAAAACAACATATGTAGACTTATATTAATTTGTAACATAGTTTTAAAAATAGGTAACACGTAGTAATATTGTTTCGGTGTATATACTTCATTCATGTGTTGACCTTGTTGATTCTAGTTGTATTAATGTATACTTACATGCATTCTCATTTCGTGGCTTCATTTGAAACAACTTCCAGAGAAATTGTTCATTGGGCTCCAGAAAATTCTTTTTCTTAGAGTCTTCAATCTCCAAACGCCCTAAAATAAACTCCTTTTGTTGTTTGTTGACAATTTTTGATATCTCCTCCATTGCTTGTATTACTGAAACATGGAAGTATACAAATATTAAAAGACTATTGACATGTGCCGTCGTTGTAGTATAAAGGTTACATGATTTCACCTATTTCACCTGAGTCCACTGTTTTTTAAAAGTTATAAAACAAACACTTGCATAGGCGAGAGTCTTTTGAAACTTTCCAAAAAAAAAACAACAACAAAAAAACAAAAAAAAAACAACAAAAACAAATCTAATGAATACGATATTTATCGATATATCCATTCAACATTTAACGCGTTTACATTATGGTTAGAAAGTGAAATAACACAGCGTATTGTGGTAGAAAAATACTTACTTATCATTGCTTCGGCTGATATCAGTGACTGTAAGCCAAATGGCATCACATTTGGCTGTGCTGCACTTGCTGGGACACCAACACCGACTGTAATTGCTTCTGACATCTCTTGAACCGGCATTGCAGCAAATGGTGGACGCGAGATATGTATTCCATGGCTATTAGCCATCATTACGGTTTGCTGCATTTGAAGCTGATTCACCTGCAAAGCAATTACCAAGTTTCGCTGGTGTTCATATTGATTCCAAATATCTCTTTCGGTCTTGCACACAGCTATTCTCTTAGCTTCCAGCAGTATCTCGATGGTATCCATTTCTCCTGGAAACTTTGCCTGGAACTGCTGCAGACAGTGTTTGAAGTACACCAAGGCGCTCTTGCTCACTAAGGAATCGATTATACGTGTAACTGGGCGGTGGTTGTACAGTAGTGTTAAACAGGTTATCACAGCTTGGTCTTTACTCCTTCGCATTAAGTCTTCGTTTTCCTTTGCTTTCCGGAGTTCATCGTTGCGCTCCACCAGACGGCATTGGATCCTATCGAGATGCGATTTGAGCTTGTCTCTCTCTTGCACGATTTTAGTAAATGCTTTTCTCTCAGAATCTGATGTTGACATCTGAACCTGTCTTCCTGTAATGATATTGTTAAATGTAACAATGCAATCTCATAAAACAAATGTTATTTTTGGATTTCAGTTTGACATAAGGATATGACTTTTTCTGAACTAAAGTTGTAAAACTAGCGAAAGTAATAAAAGCTGATATTTCTATACCCGACACCAACCCCTACCTCTCCAAATGCTTGAATATTTGGCTACTGGTAATAGTAATATCTAAACAGAAAAATGGAACACTACACC
This sequence comes from Pecten maximus, assembly GCF_902652985.1. Lineage (NCBI taxonomy): Eukaryota > Metazoa > Mollusca > Bivalvia > Pectinida > Pectinidae > Pecten > Pecten maximus. The sequence goes on along the minus strand of NC_047022.1, from coordinate 18,950,992 downwards.
TTTGTCATAAGATATTCAGCCGTTCAATAAGTACACAGCAGTGGAATTTCAACGAAATTGTATTTTGCGTAATTCAGACTCTGGCATTTAATCAATAATGCAGATATTTGACTTTGTGCCAGGTATGTTCACTACAAACATGCCTGTGAAATTGAGACCGAGTTATTTCCTTGATTAAGCCGTCAGTTCTTCTTGTAAGTAACTTAACATGTCCTTGTCTTTGTCCAAGTGACAGAGGCAGTCATTGCCTACGGACGCACCTACTCTGTGACTGGTTTTAAAGAAGGGAAATATAAGAGCTACTGAATATTGTCCTGGGTAATCCAGATGAAAGTTAGTTAAGACCCTTAGCCCATGGCCAGGGGTCTTTTCGAAATCAATTTTGACGGCTTTTATCTTAGAAAAGGTGGTTTTAGATGCAGTTTCAGATAGCTTCTATTGTTCCAGCTAACGAATTCACAGTTAAAATATCAAAAGCAATCAGGGTACACTTTAAGTAGTAAAGCTGCGCCTTGTTACCACACATTTTTAATATCAGAATGTCGAAAAATGCTTAAATTTGTTTTCTTAAATAATAATTAATAAATAGTAAAACGGCGCCTAATCAAAATTGTTGTAGAAATTTTTATATGTATTATGGAGTCGTTCACCCTAATGTGAGGAAGACAAACATATATAAGTTTTTAACTCGGCCAAGAAGCTAAGAAAATATCAAATTGGTGATGTTACTTGATTATAATATCGTTACGTTGCATTTGGTAGTTTATAGAAGAAATCTGCATGTGAACCGTCCTTTTTTGTGCAGGGTTAGACAAAGTATCATTTCCCTACCAAACCGGAAGTGTACCCTTGTGTGAAAAAAAATTGATATGTTAGATTTATGAATATTTCCACCTTTCTACTTCTTACCTTCTATTGGTATGGTGACGTCACCTATCATGATGCTATCCACCTTCATCGTTGCAAACATCTCCTTGTCCTCTTTTGTTAAGGTTTTAAGAACACCGACAGCAGCTTCAGGGACCATGAAGGTAAGTATTCTACTGTTAGATGGACTGTAGCCGACCAGAAGGACGTCTTGGCTTTTGACACACAACAGGTTTGCCACGTCTGCTCGAATATGTTCCATCTGTTGTCTGCTGACATTAGGGCCTCGAACATGGAATTTCACATGCGTATACCCGTTTGCTGGAATTCAACATATAATGTTTATACATTTAATTCATATTATATATTAGTTCCCCAAAATTGGTAAGGAGTTCAATATGGAATATTGATCTATACGTCATTTGCATGTCTAAGGAATATTTTGACCATTTTAAATACATTTAAAATATTTATCAGATACTCAGCCTATTTATTATCAATCAAATTAGTTCTTGTACTATTTTTTATTGTAATAAACGCTGTTTTACATTTTATAAATACTTCGGTTCAATCGTCAGGAAGAATTCCCTTCTTTCATCATGCAACATTGTGATATATCAAATAAACAGTTTTTGAAATTTTTGGAACGTTTGGAATCGTGTGTATAAAATGCTTATATCAGATCATTTTTATGTTCAAACCTGGTTTTTCTTTTGGTGAAAAGAAATGTAACGGTATCTTCCGGCACTCCCGAGCGAATTCTACCATTCTTTCATGGAGATCCTTCCTTCCAATATGCCATAACATTGCTTGTAGATGTGTAAGATTGTCAATGTTTAGAAAATCCATGTCCCTGAGCAACTTGAAAAACAACACTGGAGTTGTTGCTTTGCTTAACGCTGATTGACCGAAAACACCCCCTAAAACGAAATACTTGCAAATCACTACGTTTGTATGTGTAATAACTACAAACTATCACTTATCTGATGGTCTGCCACTACAAACTACCTTGTTTATGTCAAAGGCTAAGTGGCATTTTAAGGAATATGTTTTGGCCTAAGAGGAATAGATTCGAAATTTTTATCAGAATACATAGAAAAACAACTCATTATTCTCAAGATCTCCTTTTAGATTCCCAAACATCGCCCCATCCAAATTAAAGTGTATGTGCATATGGTATATATTTAATCATATTTTTCTTTAGCTTCTAGAGAACTCACCCACACAGAGAGATTTCATTCTAGCTAGATCTCCGTCCATGATATCTTGGCCGATTTGGTCCAGAAAGACGTTGAATCTCCATGTAGGTGTTATGGGATTATCCTCATCCGTGTTGTCGTCGTCATGAGAGTCAGACGTTTCTAATGTAACCTCCATTTTTGTCCTTACCTTAAAACAAAACAGGCATCTATTTGTGTTTCAGTGAATTGTAATGGTTTCTACCATAATGATAGATATATAATTTGATGTGATCTAAACTTGGCCAAGTGTAATCGTTCTAAAAAAATAATAATAGGACTACGAAGTTACAAGAAATTCTTATTCAAGATGATGCAATTTGAACAAAAAAAGGGTAAAAAGATACGTGCCATAAGAGTATTTTAAAATACTACCGTTATAGAAATTCAATTCATAATATTATATAGTTGGTGAAATTCGTGGCATAATAAGGTAAATCAAATGCTATTGGATGTAAATTCTGCAAGGTTTATTTGAACGCTGGCCCAGGTTCCATCATTATGTTTTTAACTGAAGGAAATAACTTAACTTTTATTTTCCCATATGAATTCACTACATCTTTTTTTTTTCTATCAAAAATTTAAAGTTAAGGAATTTTCTTTAGTAAAGAAGTTGATAAGACCGACGAGGCGCAGATAATAGAACAATCAATTAATTTTCTCATGCATGTTGATCGGTAGCCAATATCGTGTATTCTACGATACAAGTATTAACGTCTTACATAAAAATCAATATTCTTTATCTTGTGATTATTGAAAGTGAATACAAATTCTGTGGCTTACATTTGTCTTTTAAATTCAACGCGTCAACGGGGTCAAGGTTCACACACACGTACCATTGAACAGTGCACACTATGTAAGTTATCGTACGAGACAAAATCAACGAAAGCAGACATGGCTGGTAATATTACGTAAGGAAGACACTTAACTCTATCACTATGAATGAAGTTGATTTCTGTTCCTACGCTTACAAGAAAGAGTTGAACGCGGCGACTACAGATTGTATGTTCAGCTTACCGAGAATGTATTAAGAGTCCTATGCATAAGCAAAGAGAAAACAATTTAAGTATCATTTTGGACACAGTGTATTACTAAAAGCTGATATTGGATGAGTCTGCGAATTTGTTTTCTAGAATCTTTAAGGATTGGAATAACAAGAGTTAATATCACTTTAAATATTTGATAAAGTAGATCTACGGCTGTTGCGTCCTTTTAAGACACGTTAATATTTTTAGAGTTATGTGTGGAAAATCCAGAATGGTGTTTACCGCCCTGTAGGTATATGATGGATCGTACACTTTTGAATAATAATAATAAAAGACTAGCAATAGATAGTAATAGATTATATGGAGTACTATGAATAAACATGTAAAGCATTGAATAAATATCGTTATATACCGTTATTAATTTCAAGTTAAGTTGAAGAATAAAACCTGACTAGATTCTCACTGGACTTCAAAGATAAAATACATGAATTGTATTTATAAAAAAATGACAACAGTAATGTTATAAAAATATAGAAAATGTTTTCTGATATTAAAGACAGCATGTCATTATCAGGCGTATTTTCGCACTAAAAAGTTAACCCGAACTTTTCCGTAGGAAAAAATATGAATAACATTTCACGCGAAACATTCAAACGAAGGCAACAACACTGTAAGCGAATGACATCATGTAAATGTTGAGTATAACAAGACAAAACTATACACTACTATACAATAGTATACGTCTTGTTTGCATGAAGTATAAAGTATATTACACGTATAAGAAAAAATACGGTAACAGTCAACCCTTTAAATAATTTGATTTGATATCATCATTTGATTTTATTGCAATACACGATTGCATACAGTTCAGACGGGTAAATATTTTATTCAAGATCAGGTGAGATAAATACAAAAAAAAATACGAAAGGAACAAGATGGATATTAGAAATTATGAACAGAAAAGGGCGGCTAGATGTGATGAAACTACGTGATCAATATATTTTATATTTATCATGATAAAGTAAGCTGTTGATATAGTTTCACTTTCACAGTGTTTCCGAGAACCTGCATTACGTATTAGTCAAAGTTCACACAATATCTAGGTTGTACAAGCCCTCGACCGCCATTGATAGGAAAGTTACTATATATGCATGTACACATACATGTATTTATGTGTGGTACTCCTACCTCTACATTTTAACATAATCTGCAACAGGTTGTAGATTATGGCATTCACCATATCGGAACCATAATATTTGTTTAAGCTTTTGCACGACCAGTAAAGTTGATGATGACTGGGTGAATATGCATATATATTATTAACATACAGTAGATCTATATATTATGACACACACATGTGCTACTTATTCTCAAATGAGAGAACAAATGGACGAATCTGAATTCAAATCTTATGCATACATTTATAATTTGTTAAAAATGTTTATAATGGAAACCAAAGTTGTTTATAGGCACACGTCATTTAAGTCTGTGTTTGATCTGTTGTTTGTTTGACTAGAAAACAAATATACATTATATGAAATTCATATTCATATATTAAAATACAACATATGTATCATGCTACTGATCTGATAACGTATACTTTACCATAATAAATCCAATTTGTGACCTTACCTTTCAGAGGATTGTACCATCCCAAATTCAAAAGATCGATATCCTTTGAAATAACTGAACGATACTCATAGGTCTAAACAATCATCATTAAATTACAAATGTACTTTAGGATGGTCACCCAAATACAGATTTAAGATATAACCAGCATTTATATCTTAAATATGTATTTGATATCCTATAGATATATCCGTGTTTGATATGCCACTTTTCAATATGACGATAGTTTCAATGCGCATGTGCAAAGTACATTCTTCCGTATCTAATAACCACATTACGTAAGCCAAAACTGCAATTAAATTTATTTTCGTAAAGAGGAGGTTTATATAAATAATACGACAGATAGTCTTCTGAAATCAAATCAGTTAAATTACAGTTTAGATTATAGTTATATAGGATGACATCGAGTACAAAATGTTATTGTAAAAGGTGGAAAGCAATGCTACATTTACAATATCTTAGATAGGTAATATAGGGAAACAAGTGAAAGGGTAGGTTATTTACCTATATACCGCGGCTAATAGCAAGATGAAAATGTTTCTTTTGATTTCACTGATTAATTTGAGCCATGATTGCCTTAAATGATAGCATGAAAGTCATACAGTTGAACACTACCTTTAAGTTGAATTCAGAAATAGGCAAAACTATATAAAAAAAAAAAAAAAAAAATCATAAAGAGGTTTCGTCCTACTAGGACTGTACAGTGTTGCTAAGGGATAAAAGTGTGAAACTGATTTGTTCAATTGGCTTTGGTTTACTTAAAAGAATGGCTTTAATGCCTTTATTTGATTCGCCAATTATTTCCATTTGTTATCTTACGTAGATTTCACAAATACCCTTAAGTTTTCTTACGTAGATTTCACAAATACCCTTAAGTTTATTTCACTAATTTCTTAAGTTCTTTGATATTATTAGCTTGAAATCATTTCATTAAGCCAGCGTCATTAATTGCCTGAATGTGTATCATTATGGAATTATGGAAGGGAAGATAACAGAGACTAAAGGTGTAGCACAGCAATGAGTAGCAAAATAAAATACAAATATATTGATTAATAAAGTAATGAGTATATATCGAAAAATAAATAAATACATCTTCATTGCACAGGATTAATATCGTTTCGTACAGATTTCAATTGAATTTAATGGAAGAATAAAACCTACTACATGTAAATCTATTCTTACTTATTCCAGTCAGCGAAGATAAACGAATTTTATTTATTTAAAATAAAAAAATAATTATATTTCAACTATCAAAATTAAGTTTTATTTTTCTTAAACTGTTTAATTTTTTTCTTTGTATTTGCAACAAGTAACACAAACCTCTGAAGATAAAAGAATCATTCATATAATAGTTTCAAAGTCATTCGATAACTAAAAATATTCAGCTAAATTTAGTTAAAATTTTCGAAGAAAAAATATGAATAAATTTTGTTGGAAAACATTCAAACAAAGATGACTTCAAATTATCGTCAAATATTACCGTTACACCAGTTTACATTACTAAATCAATGTGCTCTGATCTCCTTGGTACATATAATATAACAAGTATGACGACAGAAAGATTCGATCAATTAGGCAAGAAACATTGATATACATATAAATGTAATCCTTTTCCTTTTCAATTAATCAGGCACGTCAAAATATTTACTATAATAAAGAATGAATAAGAAGCAAAATGAAGTCAATAATTTATATGATATCTACATTACAGTTTACATTATTTACACTATTATCATATACAATCGTATAAACAATTTAGACGATTGATGTTTTTTATTGAAAATACAAGAATAAAGATGACAAATATCAATTTACAAAGTTAAGTATCATGTGTAGGAATATTTACCAAAATGTGCATATAGGAAGTACATTTCATGTGTACAATTTTTACTTGCATTTAATATTCGTTCCATAAAAAAGCTAGATGTCGATTCAGTTTCACTTTCACAGTGGTTCTGAGAACCCGCGTCACCTTTGCAAGGTTACACATGCTAATGTTCACGTCCTGGACCTCTATTGATAGAAAATAAACTACTATATTCATGTTTGTATGATACACGAGTTGTACTGTCAACATCAATTGCTGGAATAACATGTTATCCGCACTAAGTTAGATGGCAATTCGCTATATTAGAAATCAAATATCTGTTTGAAGTTATCATAAGCACGCATGCGCACACAACCTGTTAGGTTAATCATCACAACGGTGAACGTGTATATTACTTAAGTAGACTTTATGAAGACACAAACATCTGTATATATTTTAGATCGTGATTTATTCTAAAATAAGATTAACAGGAATGGAAATAAGTTGATCATCTGCTTACACATAACGTCTTTGAATATATGCTTATAATGAAATACTTGTCTGGTAAAGGACACACCTTAGAGCAATAACGAGGAAGTTGTTTGTTTGACAAGAAAACAATTAAACGTTATATGAATTTAGGCAAGCTTATTCCATATATCGAAATAAGAAAAACTCATATATCATGAGTTCAGAGGAAAAGTGTTTCAGTTCCATTTTAGGACCTTACCTTGTGAAGAATATAGCGCCCAAAATAGAAGAGGTCGATATCTAGGTATTATCCTCTTATGGAAGATGAAATGAACACTTGTGCTAAAGATTCATCATATACATTTTATCAGGATGTTCACCCAAATACAGATTTAAGATATAACCACCATTTATATCTTAAATATGTATTTGAGATTCAACAGTTACTATCCGAATGTGATATGGCACGTTTCAAAATGGCGACTGTTTTAATGCGCATGGGCACTTTTTTATAGTACATTCTTCTAGGTAAGTCTAGTAACTTCATTGCGCAAGATCGCATGTTTTTACAATAAGATCTAAAATTATAACCATCTGGAAATTTCTATTTCGGAAGCATGAAGCTTTTAAGATAATATATGGAAACTACTTTTTGATACTGATTTTATATAGGAATTGTTGTGAATGAAATGTAAAGATATAAATATGGGTTTATTAAATGAAAACATGTAACACATTTCATTAAGGAACATAGATCTTCAAATGAAAGTCTACAGTAAAATTGATGTATTACGATAACAATAGATTTGACAAAACATTGAACCGTATCTTATACTTTAAATATGCTAGAGTCTAACATGTTACTATATATATCATGACCCATTTATAATTAAACAGTTATTTTTATGATCTTCGGAAATGTAATTCGTGTACCACAACTTTATTAGTATTTTTTCTATAAAATTTAAATTTGAATTTCATTTTTTTTTTATATATAAAACCTCGCTACTAGTCATTTCCGGAAAGAAAGTACTTGCTATTTTTCACTTTTTCTGACGCACAATTAGGTTTAGAAGTCTAAAATTATATGACGTATTGGTAGATCTTATCCATGGTACACATGGTAACCATAATTTATTCGTCACGTAGTATATATTTCAGATTACATCTGGCCGACAGCAAGAACAATAAATCAGGCTTCAAAGATAAAGTACTTTAAAGTCAAGGCAGGACAGACGGAATCAGTTTCGGGTTACTATAAAGGGTATTACACATTCTGTGCAGTTATCAAATGAAAAATTGATAATACTGATAATACGACACACGAGGAAAGAGAGCCATTTTGTCATGTATTCACGGAGCAACTTTGATCCAAGATTTTATCAAATTACATAAGTTTTTTTTTATATAATTATAAGATATATTACAAACTTTATAAGGTATCTTATCAAATATATAAGATATCGTATAAAACATATAAGATATCTTATATAGCAATATAATCTTTAAATAAGATATATTATAAGAATATATCTCATAACATGTAAGATATATCATAAACGTATAAGATATCTGATATATTAAAAAAAAATATCTCAATCAACATTGCTCCGCGAATAAATGACAACTTGGCTTGCCAAAGCATGTTCATAAAATCAAAATGTTGGTCAATTATGCAGGTTTTAAAGAGATCCTGTTAGGACACCATACCATGTCTCTATACGTCAGACCAACCCTGAAAATTACCATTTGAAACATTTGCTGATTATCATTTAACTTTGAAACCAAGGTAACAATATTCCACTAATATGAAGACATGGCCAAGGAGATAGCTATGTAAGTAGCTATATCTATCGAAGCAGTTATGTAGATCACAGTCCATCATCTTGGATCGACTCTTAATAAAACACGACAAAATTGTACAAGTCCATCAAATTTATTAAAGAGAAACATATCCAATTAATACATACAACTAATACATATAAAAACTTAGATAGAATTGCCGGTGGGTTAAATCCGTTCGGCGAATAAAGCAATCTCGCTGCTACTTATTTCACTATATGCTATTAGAGGTGACTCTAATATATCGTTCATGTGAAGTTCGAATGATGTAAAATTTATTTTATAAAGTTTAAAATGTTTGCTACTTGAGAAATAATGTTAATGTATTTGTTTAATGGCACAAAGGCAGGTTAGGGAAAACCGCCAACTTGCGTGTAATACGTAAATTCGCGCATTATATGCAAGTTTTGGGGTATGGATTTGTTACTGAAAATAGCCAAATCGACTGAACAGTAAATTTTGAATCATTTTATTTAATGGCGATTTAATTTACAACAAAGAAAACAATGGTTTACCAAAACATGTTTACTGAAGTTGTTGTTTAACTAGAAACTTGATGTTACTCAAGCAGAAATATAATAACTTCCGTGTGGTTTTGGCTATTGTTAGTAACAAAACTATACCTTAATTGGCGTATACTCGAAATACAATAAGGCTGGTATTCCTAGGTGTGAAATCCCTGCCCTTTCCCCTTCGGTTCCACGTCATTCTGTTTTTAGGTAGAAATGAGTAGTGTTTGTTTTTCAAAAAGACATTAATTTATTCTATATTCTCGTATATAGAAAGTACTAATTCTATGTGCTCATCTCAGCTTGAACGTTGGCTTTAGTAATGATGCATATTCCATTTCTCACATTTGAAAGTTAACAACATCAAAGTACTTTATATATTAAAGACAATATGAAATGAAGCCAAAAACTACTTGGACAAAAAAAAGTCATTATGAAAAACATCCATATTGTATAAAAACAATAAAAAAAAACACCGCCTACAATCTATAGTCACATCCACGTTTCGCGTATTTCGTAGAGGTTTCTTCCGCGATTTTTCTTTACCCATTCCTGCAATACAATGCAAATCTTTTCCTCCGGTGACCTAGGTTTCTTCATTTCGATTTGCGTCAGTCGCTCTCGTGAAAATCCAAGTTTGCAACCGACTTTACGCCAATGCTGCGTCGGGATATTTTTTCTGCACACGCCCAAAAGGATTCCCTTCTCATTTTCTAAAATGATATCATCGTATTATTAAAAATAAGTCAAAGTTATTTGAAAATAAAATCATTATTTACTTCTTGGCCGATTATGTCATTTTATAAAGAAATATAAAGCAAATGACCTCAGAATAGATTCAGAATAATAATAAGAATACTTTAGCAATAAAATAATGAAGATTTGACTCTATTCTAGTTTTAACCAATGCTATCAACTTACCAAAAAAGCATCTATCAGCCTTTCTTTGCAACGACTGAAAGAAAAGATTTACACAAAAATATATATTCAGATAATAAATCTTTATTTTCGCAACAAAATGAAATGAGTTTCGTATCCTAGAGAAGTATAGTTATTTGTTTTTGTTACTAATTGAGAATAAGGTGTTGAATTATTAATTCAAAATTTGAGCTTCTTGACTAACGGGAACAGATACATTGAATTCCTGAAGGGTAAGTGTTTATTATAAGAAAGTAACAATTCTCACGCACGGAAAGAATATATGACTGCTGTATATAAATGCGTGTCGTAAAGAAAAGGAGAATTCCATGAGTACTTTTTACTAATGGGACCTTGAAAAGACGAGTCTATATCCCCTGCCCTGCTGCATCATCATGTTCCAAGTGAACATTTACTCTTTTTTTTCTTTTTGTGTGTTTTTTTATGAAACGTTTCACGAAATGTTTCCAATTTGTTTCCTGATCATTATTCGACAAAACCCTGAATTTTTTATAGCTGTATTGTCATGATATTTCTATATCGTATAACGCTGCATGTGTGTTGATGCATATCTTCACATATAAGGATATTGCATACTTAACATTAGCTAGCTATCGTATGTATACAGTTACATCAATGGAGGATACTGTAAAAACAATGTCTTATATCTTATCCATCGGGTCTTTCGATTACTTTTTTGCGATGAGATTATTGAATTTTGGCTACACCGTCATGATATACTCTTATTCGAATAATATTTTCAATTTATATTAACAGGTTGATATATAAGCTGTACTATACCATATCCTCTTTACAGTTTATACCACAACTTTAGACAGCTGCAAAATACGTTTATACTTGACCAAATTAGATTCACAAAATGTCTTATAAATCTTGAAAGATTTTTATAGGAAAATAAGGGAATGACAAACTCTAACACGTAAAATTTTCTATAAATATGGACTTATATCAACATTTGTTTCGACATGATTTCATTTACGTTCAGAACAAAATATCTTATTCAGTATATCTGTTGATGTTTAATTGACGGTGAAATAGAAATATATTCTTTCTTCATCCATTGATAATTGTACATTTATAATCACTGATGTACTTACGATGACGTAGTTAGATTCACATGCAGTGATGGATGTCTTTACACTGTAATAGAAATCAAACATGATATTGAAAAATAAGAAAGGGTAGCCGTGATCGCTTATGCGCTGGCAGTCATGGTTAACTTCTTCAGACCACTCTCCCGCAGAACGTGCGTTGAACCAGCGATGGCGGCAGAGAAAAATGTCTGTTTGGTTCTTTGTTTCCCCACCACTGGCACGTTGGTGTGTGCTGAATATATCGCCCCGTAAACAACAAGAGTGAGCTTTATGTGAGGTCTCCTTGTAGTAGTTGCTACCTACCTAACTTACAAGATACCGGTTGCCTGCTACTTGGGATCTAGAGCAGTTAGGGTCAAGTGGCTTGTGCAAGGACACAAACACGTCTGCACAATCCGGTCTGTTCTCAGCTTCAGAGAGACACAAACCAACACGTGTCGAGAGGGTTGAACCACGCACCTCAGATCTTCACCTGAAGTTACCTAGTCCAACGCTCTAACCGAGTGAATTAGTGCGTCACCAATACATTGCATAACTTAGATCCGTGGGATATGTTAATCATAAATATCATAATATATAAATACTAACCAGAAGCAGACGCCTTTGCTTGAGATTTGTTTCCTTAAATAAAATCATGTTTCGTATAGAACGATTAAAGCTAAAGATGCGTGATGATAATTTAAATGCAGTCTATCAGTTCCCAATACTTGAGATAGCTAGAAATCTCACCCTTTCCGAAGATAATGAATCTGGACGCTCAGGTCACTTGGGTAGGTCTGCGTTCCAGGATTTCCTTCTTTCCATTCAATATCTCCTTCTTTTGTCAGAAGCCGAATTTCTGGGACATGACCTACCGACATAATTCATTTATGATAGTGATAAGACGAGATAGATAACTTTCTTTCCCAATTACTCATAAAACATTATAAAGCAACATAACTCAATGGACATTAATTTTTACTTCATGTTTAAAGTCACCGATTTGGAGGTGCCATATGTAAGATACATGATGCCAGACAATATTGTCTGGAGACTCACCGGTTTGCGGTTGGTAGTTCCTTTTCCTCCTGAACTGGACTGTGATCGGTCCTGACACGTCGCCATTGGCCAAAACGTGTAGTATTGGGAATTTCTCCCCAGGCTCCAACTAAAAACACAACATAAACGCATTCATCAATAATCGTATTAAGCGCTTTTTGAACACAAAGCTATCACCTGAATTAAGGCTGCAATAATTGTAATCTCTGTATTGTGTTTTCTACGAAAATTCATCATTGTGTTTATGTGTTGATATTCAGTTACGCGCGAAAATTTGAATATATGTTTTAATAATTTGGCATTTGTGTTCAAAGTCAAATGGTTTCATAAACTAAACACCAAGGGGAATATAATAGCAATATTTAGCATCTCATAGGAGCTTTTGTTTTTATGCATGCAATAAATCTTTCGCTTTGAGTCTCGTTAACATGGGCAATGACGGACATCGTAAATCTCGCTCATTATAGAAATGATTTGATCTGCTTTATTTTGAGGTCTAAATGTGATGCCGATGTTGAAGAAACACATAAATCTAAGCCCTGACATCATTTAGGTTCTTTATGGACTGTCTCGACATTGTGACGACGTAATATGATCCCCGAGTTTGCAACGTCATCTTCTAAATAACCTTGATATAATGTCGCAATGTGAAGTAGTATTATTCCATGAAAAAAAAAATTGAATGTCAATTATGTTGATAACCATGTAACTTGTCTTTATGGGGTACTAATATATCATATAGGAATTTTAACATGATCATGATGCTTAGTAAAACTGTAAATCTATATTCTTAACGGTAATCTTATTTTGGAAGATTTTGCGCTTAATTAAGATCATGTTGCTTACAATTTACATATACAATTTTAAGCCAATTACGAGTATGCCTGTTTTTCTTTGTGGTATTCTATACTTTATTTTTTAATGAAGTGCTAAAATATGAGAACGCCAAAGTTAGTGCGTTTATAACTAATATCGTTACCATGGTAAACTACAATATACATTACCAAAATCGTGATCTCCGTATCTATCGTGACACAGTCCTCGGGAAACATAAATACTATTTTCTTGCACAGTCCAGGAAGGTAGAAGACATCTCCTCTTTTAGTGAGGACGTATTCTATGGCATTGTTCTGCTGGATGGCAGGTGGAATACTAGGCCAAAGGTCAGAGGTTACAGCCAAAACGTACTTTGGACAGCACGATATGGTCGCGGACAAATATACCTATAAAATAATATTCGAAGCTCAACAGTTTACCTACAAATGAAATATAATAAAAAATATAACAAAATTGAAGGTTGAACAAATGAAAGTTTTAGTTCTGTATTACTAATTAAAACAACCAATAGATATATATATATACCGTTAATGATATAATGTATAACATGTATGCAAACATCTCAAAGAGACCGGCCATTGTTACTAATGTTAAAACAATAAGGTAACATATTGATATCGATATGGTTGTACCTATTATTAACGTACATTTACGTTATCTGTAAAAGCATTTGATTATCTTCTAAGATTAGGCTTAAGTAATTGCATTTTATCAACAAACAATATAATGAATGGATCCATTAGTTGGTTGTAGTTACCTCCCCTTCTTTTTTAACGAAATGATTGGCAGTATATTGACACCAGTTACCACAGTTACCACTGCGCGTGATGAGAAACTTCGGCCGACTGGACAACAGCGTGGTCGGTACTTTGATCATCACAATGCACTTAAAAATAAATTGATTGTTAAATAATCTAACAATGCAGTGGAACGGCTTCACGTTTCCCAAGAAAATCAAGCATTCCTGCCCATGTCATCTGTTCCAAAAAATTGACGATACTAGGAAAGTAATTTTGTTTCATTTAGGGCTGAATTATCGGCAGTAACATGTTTGATGTTATATCATTTGGTCGTTTATATGTCCAAAAATCGAATCACAGTTGAACGATGATCAGGATATATTTAGATTATTGGTTTAGATCTCTGAAATTGATACAGAAGCATCTATCCAGGTCTTTTTATTTACAAGATGTCAGTGTGCACCTACCGAATTCGTGACGTCAGTGTTATATGTGTATGTACGGCCATGTCTTCTGCTAGCCAGGTTGATTCTAAACAGCATGCTGATTGGCTCGGTGGCGTTTCCGTACGGAATCAGACCTTGTCGACTGGCTTCCGATATTGTTTGCCGATCCACGTCCATTTCACAGTTTAACGTGTCACAAAGGAACTCAACGATCAACGTATCATCTTCCTTTGACCAGTCGATAGAATATCTGCAAAAAGCGATCTTAGATAATGTGAAGTTTTTTTTTCCGGATTTAACCTAGACTTGGACGATGGGTGTTTCAGGGTCTCCAGACAAACCTATGTATCTTCTTTCCAATTCGTTTTATCGATTTATTTTTTGGAATTATAGCTTCGCTTTAATGTAACAATTTTTGGGTTTTTGAAAACTTTGAAAGAATAATAATGCTAATCAGCAACAGAAACAATAGGTGCTAAAATGTTCTACGAAATTATTGTCTAATGAGACAATATATCATATGATAATATCAGGTTTCTAGATAAACCAACTGCAGCAAAAAGTAGGTGCTAAATTCTTGTAACCCATTCTCGTACTGCACTTTTGAGGACCCTCTAATTAGGATTGAGGATAGGAAATTCTACAGATAACTGGACTACAGGAACAACTGATACTGAAGTCTTTGTTACTCATTTTTGTTTTGAAGTTTCATCAACACTCTGATAGGGACGCATGTACTACATCTAAGCGTATATATGGCAAGTACCTGTATTGTGTTCCGTTAGGTGTCGCCCTGCGTCTACATCTACGTTTTAGATGTAGCAAAACCAGTCGTAGGGCTGCTTTTTCTAGTTCGTTGTCTTTTCCAAACTCTCCCATAACTTTCAAAAGGAATCTGCAGAAGCTTAATTCTCCCTTAGTGGATATTGAAATAAAACATACATACATGTAATATATCGAGTAACTTGAATAACATGAAAACACAGAGCGAGGGTTTATCAACAGCACTTATGACAGCAGTGGTACGCAATCCTGTACAAGCACAAAGTTTTTTTGGGAGTTCTGATATACCTAGACGTTCTCTTTGTTGTAACCTGACATCGACATGATCAACTGAACATAGCGAGATGTCTAGAACACATTATGTAAATTAAGCAATTACGAATTATGTAACAACATGACCAACTCAAATGTTTTAGAGTATCTGTGTCTGACAAGTAAAGCAATTTTAGACAATTAAGAAGCCTGAACATGGCATTCTTTTTTAATGATAATGTTATGATGTATGAGATGTACATATTATTTTGATAAAATCGGAGAATATGAAAAATCGCAATTTTAGCAATACAAGGGAAACCGTGTTCATAGCGATGGTGTTAAAACACACAAAGCGACAATTTTCTACAGTTTTCCTATTGTCTCACGCTCCATAGTACATCAAATATATGTGCGACAAGCGGTTTACTCTGTGAATGAATACATTCCAGAATTGGTCAGTATTTAATTTTTCATCCAGTAGAGGTCAGACAAAGATGTCCGTTTGGTAAAAATCAGGAAAAAAAAAAAGAAAAAAAAAAGTGTCTTAAATTCATTACACACATGCAAATGTTTAACAAAATGATACCAAATTAAGTCAAATGTATTAAATTTCAGAAACAAACTTAAATAAAATCCGTTATCTAGCGGTAACGTAAAGTCATGTGATAGTCTTTGGTGATACTCGTGGCTTCATTACATGTAGGTTTGAACACAAGCGTCTGCATCTGGTTAATATTTATAAGAAAAATAGCCCCCTACTCCTACTATATCAACAAAGTGTAATACTTGAATATCGGGCGATGCATCGACTGTGGGATGGAAATAGGCTTTCTACCTTGGAGCTGTAAAACAGAGTCTAATTGGTCGACTATCATAGTGAGTGTTGTATCGACCAATCAGATTTTCCGTTGCAAAAACGCTCTAAAATGTATAGTCTACTTTTGTTCCAAAGTCGATACATCGCTGGCTAGCACGACTACTTTTGGTTCATTTTCTCATCTTTAAACAGCTGTGACATGGCGAAAGAATAGCATGCAGAGATATTTAAGGATTCTTAGCCAAGGTACGTTACTACAAATTGTATGCATTTGATATTAACTTAAATTCAAAGTAAATCGAAGCAAATTCGACCACTTCTAACCTCACCCCTGAAATCAGACAGAGTGGGCTTTAATGCGTTGCATCTTTGTTTATCTCTAAAGGTTAAAACCAATAATAATAAAATTAAAAATACTGATAATCAATTACGGACAGCGGACGCCGGCGATGGACAAAATCAGATCACAGTAGGTCAATACTTAGAATGAAGAAACATATCTAAATATATGTGTTCTATAAATAGAAATATTCATCTTTCACCAAATTTTAACACTTGGTTTTCGTTTGCGAAGAAATACTGAATACTTTACAATGTAACATTGTCTATCATTTGCATCATCAAATGCATATTTATTTCAAATAATCTCAGCAAGTAATTTTTTTTTTAATTTTAACAGATTTTATGAACTTTAAATATGCTGGTGACATCAACACCATCTAACAGACAGTCCAGTAACGATTTTAGAATGTATCATATTGATATTAGATTAAGTCATAATCTCTTATGTTTCGTTTAATAGTGATACTGTGATTACTGCATATCTGTGAGGGAAAAAAAAATCATATACGACTTTTATGGTTACAAATTACGTTGGCCGTCTAGCATTTGGAAATGCAAATATGACAATTCATTGATAAATAGAAACTTTCTGGATTTTTTCCCCAAAATAAAAAGATGCAGATATTCAGCACTTACAGTTCATGCTTTGATGAAGTGAACATGCACTTAACATTTAAAATTGATATGATACAAATAATTGTATACAGATCGCAATGTCCACCACCCTAGCTTTGATCAATCAAGAAGTATTTATCGATTGTGTTCATCAAATATAGGTTGGATTGGTTGGATTGTCAGTTTTGAGGTTTAAATGCTTTGAAAGTTTTTAAATGACAACACCCAGCAAAGAAAGTATTACAGCCACGAAGAATAAAATAAATATAACGTGGTCCACAAGTCATTAACTTGGTGACGGTTGCTAAATTTATGAAATTGCGTTACCTTTTGATCAATTCCACTTTCATGTCCTGAAATGAGGATAACAAGTATTTTTGAAATTGCTTTTTTATAGCATAACTAATAAATATCTTTACCTTTCGCCAACATTTTCATTAAGACAACACTATATATAACTAAAATTTGTAATATGAAACCATGATAAAGAGGCATATTTTCTGGGTTTTGTTTGCTGTTCACACGAAAACGTTTTCCCTCACTAAATCAATAACATAGTGACATTACGATAGATGAATTTCCTTTTACACAAATGAATATATGCAAATTGCAACAAACCTTTCTTTGTTTGTTTGTTTGGTCTTCTAGCTCCGCATACTGTGAAAAGGTTGGCCAGCCTATTCCAGAAGTGACCACTGAGATGCCAGTCGAAAGTTGTCAACCCGTCTTTGATAAGCTGCTTCATGTTTGAAAATTCACAATCCAGTGAACTAATGAAAAAGTTGACAAAGACAATGGTGGCGATTGACGCGTATACCGCAAATGCAATTAATATACCTATAACTGATACCTGAATGTCTTTACGAAATTTTATCATTCCGATTGTCATTCGAAACAGAGTCAGGATCGCGGTTGGTATGCTTCTGAAGCCACTCTCCGTATGACCATACATCAGGTTGATCAGACACGCGAAACCCACTATCAGAACTGAAAGAGCTATTGCAAAATGCAAAAGCTCAGAGCGAAACGCCAAGATTGTTTTGTACATCAGGAAGATGTGGTAGTTGAATGACAAATGGTTGAGTAGATCGAGGATGGCGATAAACGTGGTCATACCCAGTGATATAGAGTAATATTCGCCCCATTTGAAGACCGATCCAAAGGACGTATAAAATCCTGTCAATAACAAATTGATTCAATTAGATTTATTGAAATGCAAGAGTATTTAGAATGTATTAATGAAGGGAAAATCAAAATATATCAACAGGAATGTTATGTTGCTAAATCATGTCTGTGTGTCTGTGTGTCTGTCTGTCTGTCTGTGTGTCTGTGTGTCTGTCTGTGTGTGTGTGTCTGTCTGTCTGTCTGTCTGTCTGCCTGCCTGCCTGCCTGCCTGCTTGCATGCATGTATGTATGTATGTATGTATGTATGTATGTATGTATGTATGTATGTATGATGCTTGCGCGCTGACAGCCTATACACAGCTTGCCACAAAAATGCGCCCCATATCTAATCAACACCACCAAATGAAAATACTGGTGTAGGCCCATCAAAGTGGCCCGATGCGGTGACATTTGATTAGCGTATTAATGGCAGGATTTTAATATATAAGTATAACACTCGAATTCTGTCTGTTTACTAAAGTAAATTTCAAATTAGAAACACGTTTACAATATCCAAATAACCCTGTCGGTCACACGAGTTTGGACATGTATACTTATAAATGCTGATTTGCTTTAAAACCAAAATTCATTCTGTACACCTCACCCTCTGACCTGGAAAGTAGATCATAGTTTATTCATTTAAGATCGAACAAGACAGGTCCGCAAGGGTCCCCGTCGTGAGACTGTATACATGTATCACCCATAAGCATCAAGAAGTCTTCTGCTAATATCGTTGGGCAAGAGATATATACATTTATTATTTTAAATGTCTTGTAATGTGCCTCCTGTTTCTTTTCGGCTCCATATTCGCCGGGCTATACTGTTTTGATCTTTAATCCAAATGACCTTGAGTCATGACCCAGTGATCTAGACCTTCAGTTGTCTCCTTGTTTAATTATGATACAACATCATAACAAAATATTAATGTCGAAGGTATGTAATTGGACACTAATTAGATGACTACTTTAATTCCGATCAACTTTACTTCATAATATTATAACAAAATTCTGATTATTTAATATACGCCATTTAACAGAAGCAAACTTTGACCCGGTGACCTTGACCTTTATTCGACTACTTGTTTGATTTTGACCACTTTTTCTTCACAATATCAAAAAAAAATGTTCATCGTTTAATAGACTCAAAATCTGAGCTTTTACCCTGACATTGAGCTTTGGTCAACAGACTTGTGTAAGTCTGCCCATCTTAATTTTATGATGATCATATTGTGACCTTAAGGGTACTTTTACTCCTAGTTTAATCATCAAATTTAAAGTAATGATTACCTATATCCAATCTGAGTTTATTGAGAACGGCGATCGTGCTGGTCACGCTCATGACAAGACACACAATGGCGGTGACAGAAACTCCCAGATGTAATATATCAATGACTTGGCTTGCAGTTATTAGGGAATGACCTCTGGTCTTTATAACCTTCACCACCACAAACACGAACCTCACAAAGATAGTGATTACGAACAATACCTGTAGGAACAGAATGATTAAGTCAAAGGTGTCTGTATATGGGTAGAGATTTGACGATACGACCGTTATTTCCTCGAATATTCCACCCGTGCTTGGAAATTCGAATACCACTTTGACTTTGGTAAACAGCATGTTGTTTCTGTTCACGAGACATGCTTCTATAAAAAGTGCACGGGTTCTTTTATCAAGCCAATCGCCATTTTTCAAACTATTCACGTGAGTGGTTGTCTTAGAAGGCACAATATCAAGATCAGTGAGATAACCACCGCCACCATATGTTCCGAATTGTCCTGAGTATGTGGGCGTTTCCTTGTCATTATTGTGATGATATCGATAAGGTGTCGTGACGTCATTTAGCGAGTCAGTCGTGTTCGCAGCGACCCAACCTGCATCAAAGAAGAAATACATAGATATTCATAACAGTATGATGAAACAATCGTGAAATAGCTAAAACAGAAATAGTGTTTATCGACATTTTACATACGGTTACTATCACGATGATATAAGTTTGTCCCCTAATAATGATTCGTTAGGAAAACCGGCATAAGCAGGGAGAAATCTTTCAAAATTGTTCACCCTAAATTAACAGATAAATAAAAATTCATCGCATAAAGATCACGTGAGTTGTCTATGTCATCGGATGACGATGAATTCAAAAACATGATCCGACAATGGATATGATTAAAACTATCAAATACCTTATACTAGTGCATGTAAGTGTCTCATACCGTAAGTGTAGTCCTTTGTATCTTCTGTGTCTGTATCGTAGTCAGGGACACACGTTATACCATGGGTCCGCATGAATGATGGAGTTACACAGCCGCCTTGGACAAAAACATAAAACGGGAGTTCCATTGGTCTTCTCATGTACACACAATGTTCCGAATGTACCTTACGTACAAGTTTAACACAATTTTACTTTCGATATCAAAGCACATCTTATCCCTAAAATCTAAGATCTAAGATCATTAGTTCATTCAATACAATTATTACTAAGGCCGAATTATTTTCAACAGAAAAAACACACTCCTTTTTCTAGTGGCAAGCCTGTTGGTAAGAAAGACCTTTCAAATAATGAGAAATATTTGTTATTTTACCTATCCAGGAGAAGATGATTATGGAATTTAAAACCAATATGACATCTTTGGCCCTCCCCCATTGTCGTCCTGAGAGGTGGGCCGGGCTATGATGTTCATAGTTTCGCACCTGAAGGTTATAGTTCCAATTGAATTATTTTGGAATTAATCTTTAAAAAGTATGTTCAAAATACCTTTTTCATGTATAAACTATTACAAATATTTCCACTGTCTAAAGAAAAATATGACATCCGGGAGCCATGAAAGTTAACATTGTGGTAAAACAACTTGAGACAATGCGACCAATGAAGAGAAATTGATTCTTTTATATCTGGCTAATCAGATTTTCTATTTTCTTTTTTAAGTATCTAACCCTTTTTGATAACCAGTCGCTGGTGTCTCTAGTCACATTCTTAGAATTCTACCAAAGTTTAATTTTTTCTTTCAAAATATTCCAAAAGGTTATTTTCCAATATAAACTGTAGTAATTTAAGTAAAGTGAAACCAAGAGGTCATCAAATAAAAACTGATATTTTGATTCAGCATCATTCCTTTTAGGGAGCCTGAAGTTGGTTCCGAGTTCCGAATTCCGAGTTCCGAGTTCCGTTTAAGAAAAACTGATTATGTATTAGGAACTGGGACCAAAACCAATAAAGCTAATACATAGTATTTCAGTTTATCTTAAACGGAACACGGAACTGGGACCAAAACCAATAAAGCTAATACATAGTATTTCAGTTTTTCTTAAACGGAACTCGGAACTCGGAACCAACTTCAGGCTTTCATTTTAACGGTTACATTCTACCATATATGAGTCTCGAGACGAGTTTTTGAAATTTCAATTATTTTGACCACTTTTTGCCCCGCACTGCCCCTCAGGACCAGTAGCACGAATATTATTCACAATACAAGTATACCTTAATTCCAGGTAGGCCTCTACAAAATTGGTTCAGGTGTCTGTGAGAAGTTGGAAACGGAAAATATCAACGAACGAAGGACGACGCACGGCAATGGACTAAGACGGATCATGTCTCCTAAGTGAAACTAACACTGACAGGACAAGACACCTGGTGTGTGGCTATATATCCCCATTATAATCAAGAAACCATCTGTCCATATTACTAATATTGCTTTAATATTGTTTTATCTAAACAACCCCCCTCCCCATTAACAACCATAGTCAGCATCAGGGATCCAATTTGTCCTTGACTTTTGGATCCAAATAACCTTGGCATTTCACTTAGTGACTTTGGTTGATTTTTACCAACTTTGCATCATATTAGAATGTCGGAGAAAAAAAATAGATTGTGACAATGATCCCGTGACCTTGACAATTTGTCATTTAAATCATTGTTTAGTTGAAATCAATGACAGAGCAAAATGCTAATAAATGAATTGAAAATTGACAATGAATATTAACATTAACCTTTGGACTAAGCAGTTTGCTGTACATAAATTACCCAGCATATAACAAAAACATTGATATTTGATACAAAGTTCATTTTGTCATGGAATTATCATTTCCAGTCGAATTTACCTGCAACTCGAACCTGGCGTAGACGAAGAGGTCCCATTTTTAAATTGTCTTCAACAAACCGCAAATCATCGAATGTTTTTATTTCACCATTGTAAGATTCCAAAGGATAGAATCGCCGAAGCACTACAGTGTGGATGTACTCCCAGACTCCCTCAGTCGTTTTTATCTGATTTAGAAATTATTGTGAAAATATCGTTATTGTTATATGAAATAGAAAGAATATAGCAGTGTTAGACGCTCACCATTGCCTTGATACAACGATAGAAAAAATAATGCGTTTCTCAAAGAAGAAGTGTAATATTGCACTGTGAAGTATCATTTTCATCACAATTGAAATTAACATTAGGTTATGTGCAATCTAGTTTTAATACGGATTTAATATCTATACATTAGACAGTCATCGAACATTACTTCAGTCACTATGATATATCCAAAACCAATGCTACCTCTTTTGTAGATTTCAAAATCTCTTTCAAGTGCATGTTTTGTCTGCATACATCGGTAACTCTCTGATGTGAACCGATCATTAAAAGCATACAAATGTATGTCAGTCCAAAGACGAATGTCCTCAATAATCTGTTCAGTTTTCTGTCCATACGTAGTGTATAACGACGGTGCATCTGGTCCGTGGTTTCTGGCTTATCACACGGGCAATCAACTTCTCGTGTGGTGACGATACCTGGTGGAAATATATACAATTATGTCGTCTTTATACGGTTGGTATATGGCTTTATTAACACGAAAAGAAGCGGATGAACCAATATATTGGAAAGGATTAGACAATGCTAAGGGAAGTAATTCAGATTTTTTGCTAGTACGAGAAGGTACGGGGAGTCGCGTGACTTTAAATCAGTCAAACAGATTTAGGGGAAAATACCATTATATAATATTCACAGGCGACAGTGTATTTATTTGTCAAACAAAAGTTCTTAATATCAACTGTATACAGTTCAATGGTAATTTTGATTGAGGCAAAAATGCGTTTGAAATTTTGGCTTATAGTATAAATGACGCAAGTAAAGTCAAACTAAAGAACAGTCGGATTTTTCAGAAGAAATGGTATGGTTCCTTTATTGCCTCATAGTAAACGACACGCCCATAAAATATTTTCAAAACAAATTCAGTTTCATAATATATTTGATATAAGTGTGTATATATCGTGTTCACAATTGCATAATTTTCGATTGCATGGAATTAAAGCCGTTTTTCTGTGCAATGATAAACCATTATCATTTAGAAGTGATGCGGCGTTGACCGGGTATTGCACCAGATATACTCGATAGTTTCCTCGGAAACGTGTATGGTCTATCTATTGGATATACGCTATTTTCTTAATGAAAGTCTAATTAATATTAGTACACAAAACACTTAGCTCTTCAGTATCCACGGGCATTAGCATACCATTAATATCGTAAGTAATGTATATTAACGCTTATGTCTATAGAGTGACGTTACGTCTTCCGATTGCCTCTCTAGGTAAACAACATACTGCCCGAGCCGAAATGCAATTGTCTTGAAATACATTTTGATTCTCCTCCTTATATTATAAATATGAGTTATGTTATAAACATAATCTTATACGAGTGGCTAATTTATCCAGTTATTGATCTTGTTAATAAATAAATATAAACTTCATTTATTTTACAATAATTGTGAAACAAGTTAATCACGTTTTTTGGCCCGGATGGAAGCGCGCAAGGGGTCTTACTGTGGGAGGAAACAGGAGTACCCGGGGAAAACCCGCGTGGGCGGGCAGGTGGCGCATTACCTTTACGTCCGATCGGGGATTAGAACCCCAGCCGCCCAGGTTAAAGGCAGGTGTGTTACCATTGTACCATCAGGCAAAAAAAATATGTACCACATCAGATGTATAAGATCATCTCTATACTGATGCTGTCTCAAGGCCAGTAGAGCATTATTATTTTATTATTATCAGATTTTGTTAGGTGAACTTATCCTATTTTCATTTGCAACGAAACCTGAGTAAGTTTATACTACCCTAGAAAGGTATAACCATGCTACTTCAGGAGGAGCAACCTTGGCAGGACCACGTTCGTTGTTTCAAGACTAAATATTCGATAGAATATACCACATACTTTGATTGTAGATGTCTTGTTTCTTCTGGTTTACGGAGATAGGTGGTAGGTGTAAGTCCCGTTTGCTAGTTTTCTCTGAACACAGACAAACAAGAAGGACAGCGAGTACGACGGCCTAAAATAATAACCAGCGAGTTAAAATCTTCAACATTTAATATTTTGTACATAACTAGACATTCTGATGCATCAGAGTTACTTCCCTTCGTTTCACTGACGGTATAGCGATACACTTGTTAACCAATGGGGCCAGGAATGATATGATAACAACAGAAAATGAAATTATGTAGATGGCAGAGTTCTCATGTAGTTTGTCTAAAGTCAGCAAAAATGTCTTGATCAACCGAAATTGAAGAAGATCAATTTAGTTGCCGATGTTCCTTATCGCATTCAAATAAACGCTTTTTTATGTATCAATTAAATAATTATCACTTTTTGGGTAATGTTTCATAAAGCCACGTGTCTACTTACCTTTGTTGGTTCGATCAAAATTACACTTTCTGTTGTGCCTAGAAAAAATGCTGACATCCATTTAATGGTAAGAGACGGTCCCCATTCCAACGAATACAAAAGCGTGAAAAAAGAACCTGAAATGATGCAGATCAGTAGCACTAGGTATCCGATGAATATTGACCACCAAGGCAGACTTCCAGTGGGACGAAAGGTATCACCGTCATGTAAGACAGTTAATGGGTTCTCACCACGTATTTTTCTTTTGCTGAAAATGTAGGTCATAATCAAGGATGGAACCACTGTTATGACACTCGACATCAATCCGGTGTATATTTCTTTATAACCTATTTCGAAATGCGACGTCTTTACAAATGGTAGAGCGTCATCTGGTGTATCATAAAACATGGCTGAGGCGACCATTGACAGAAACAATAGCGACACTAAGCTCCACAATCTCTGGACTCTTGTTAATCTGCCGTAAGTTGGACGGAACAGCAATGAGAACCATAGATTGTCGTCAAAGATGTTTCGGGTACTGACTTCAGAAATGCTGCTGACGTTATCTTGAGTTCTTCCCACTTTCAATGTACACCAAGTCTGACCAGTTCCCTTTTCTAGCGAAAGCCATTTGTTGCATGTCAGCCTAGTTCTAAATACAGCAAAATCGAAAGAGAATATTTAATTATTTTACATACTGCACAGTTGTTTGACTTTAAAGTTTTCCTTGTCGGAGATAGTTCGTCGGAATTACATTTCGCGCAATACCTTCTTTAAGCAATCGGAAGTAAATAATAAACATGTCGGTGCATACATGATATATACTTATTATTTACGATATGAATATTTGATACTTGTTTTCGTGCGCTATTAAAAGTTAATGAATAAGGGAAAATAAATTCTTGCTTATATTACAACACGTGTGCAATTGAATCATATGAGCATGTGCTTGTGTAGAGTAACATATCGCTAACACTTGATAAATGAAGCTATTTATCTTAAATAAACAAAAATAAAAAGATAAATGAATAAATTAATTAACTCATATTTTTTCGCGTTCCCTCATAATGACTCAATTAACTTAATTCTACGTGCATTTCATATTTTAAAACACTTCTTAGAGATTAAGTAATTAAGTGAAACATAACATCGACAATTAAACCTAGAGGCTAATACAGTTATGTACAAACACTCAAAAGACAAATACCTATAGGTCACTGAGGTGCACAGATACAATGTAACAGACATAAAGTACATAACGGAATGATATAGAAATAAAAAGCAGTTAGACCTATGTACTTACGCATTTCTTGTCTTCCAATCTATAATGACAACTTTCGTCAAATACCAGGATTTTAATTCACCACTTTGGTCCAGCCAGATAAGAACGGTTTTAATATTCCCAAGATAGACATCAGACGTCAGACAGAAATGGGACGAGGTTCCGTTGCTGAAGTTCTAGAAGGATACATAAAATGTAACATAAAAATGGTACGGAGTATTGATACCTGAGATTCCGGACAGATACGTGATATATTCAGATATGAGACGACAAAGAGAAATGGAACGAAATTTTATTGCTAAATTTCAGGAAATAAACATAACATGTTACTTTTTTTTTATTGTGTTACATTGTCATGTTCCATTTATTTACATTGAAATCGATTGCCATGTTGCTGAAACACACAAAACATGTGACACTTATCATATCATTTATTGTAAATGGTGTTGTGTACATTTCTAAAATAAAATAAAAAGGATAAAATAACTTCGACTAAAATGTAATATGTGTAACTTCTATGTATAAAAGTAGCTTTGTTTTGTAAAAGACCTTGCCCAAAAAGGAAATTGTCAATAAAAATCATTATTGTGACAAGAGACACTACAACCAAAGTTCTGTAACAGAAATTTGCGAAGATTTGAGTACAAGACACGATGTACGTTTGTTTTGTCCATTAAACAAATTAACATCTTAGATCTTACGGAGGGAGGATATCAATAATTGATTGCATTGTTTTTAATCTTGATAAACTAATTAGAGAACCATGAAATTAAGCCAGTATTGACTAACATCTTGTTGAGTACATGAGTGTACCTTATAGTACTCAGTACCTCTCTGTTGTAGTACTTCATACCTTTCTGTTGTTTCCTGTCAACAATCGTGCTCCAGTTTCGTCTATGGTCCCGATAATATTGATGTACACTGATGACCCCATTTGCCTTTTGGAACTTACTCCAGTTGATACACAGATGTAATAATGGAAGGCAGAACTAGCTTTGTTGTCTATCAGATGCTGGTATGACCACTGTCAAGACCAAGTTCATATTATGCTTAGTAAAATAATGAATTTGAATTTCTTACCGGCTGTACCAGTTGTGGTGTAGTTACAAATCAAAACAATGTTGCGTCATTAACGTAAAAATGGTCAAGGAAATCATGCAGAATACATTGCTTACTTACTAGAGCAGAGTCGATTTTATCTCGTCTTCGCAGTATTGGAGTGGTGAGGACAAGAATGATAAGAACAGTTATCACTGTACCCAAGACGTATGGTGTGTCACTAAGCTTCTCAGAGAAATTCAAAAAGACCGACTGGAAATCTATCATATCAGGGGATATTATTTGAACGCCTGCTGTAAATGTCCCAAAGAAGTATGACTTGAGAGTAATCTCGGATGTTCTTCCTCCAATCAACTACAACAAAACCAATAGTTCCATTATTATTACATTGTGTATTATATATATTTATATATATCTGCCAAGTATACACCGGTACCAGAGTCACGTGATGTTTTTATGATGTAAGGATAGATGATAATGTGTCTCTTAACAGTTTGTTTTGTTAAATTAGCCACGGTCATTTAAGGACGTGCCAAGATTTGGAAGTGAAGGAAAGCCGGAGTACCAGGAGAAAAACCACAGGCCTATTACGGTCAGTTCCAGGCAACTGCCCCACGAGGGTTTCGAACTCGTAACCCAGAGGAGGAAGGCTAGTGATAAAGGGGCAGGACACCCCAACCACTCGGCCACCGCTGATCCGATCTCTTAACAAAGATTCTTCTCGTATGTAGCTTTTAACAGCTACGTGGTTGACTTCTTCAGCTTACACTTTGTTCAGTGAGTAGCCTAAGACAAATCAGGTCATACGATTACAAAATAATTCGATATTGATATCTATTTTAAACCCGGACTATGACATAACTGGAGATTACAATGCAGCTTAAATCGTTAAGAAAAATAATGTTTAAGGAAAAGGAAAGAAATACTCCAATCTCGAAAGTATCTCCTCCAAGAAAAAAAAATCTTGATTCTGGACATAGTGGAATGATACTTTGCTCTTAATACCGGGAGAAATGTAGTCCATTTTGTTTGAAATGTACACATCATAAATCATATGTAAGTTAGTGACATTTGGCTACAGATATTGCAAAGCCAAATAAGCATTATGTCATCACGTGAATAATCACATAACGATGCATGGAATATAACTGAGGAAGCTATATATCAAAAATAATTGTGATGTTGAAACCTGAACGTCTCTTGCCGGTTGCCATTCATGGGAAGTTCTGTCAACGACTTTTGGTGCAATTCGGTTAATCCGTATTTTCGGACCGTCTCCAAGTTTGGTAAATTTGTTTGCTACAACAGAATAAGCCAAAAACAGTATGTGCTTGTCATAATAATCTCGATATTAAATGTTTTGTGGCACAGAGAAATATCCATTACTCATAATAGAATACTGTAAATGAGTTAATTTACATATCTAGAAGTAATCTTATTTCTGAGCTTTTTTCTTGTTGAAGCATTGTGCTAAAGAATGATTGCGCTAAAAACAATCCCTATAAAAGTTTAAGTATATAGTATACTATTTCAAAAGTAACTCATAGGAGTGCAACAATTCATCATTAAAAAATCATTTAAAAATTGAGTACGACAAAATAAGCAGATTTTCAGGAGTGATTTCATATCTAACGCTGTTATTCATTTGACTGGTGTTGATGTTTGATACATTCCTGTAATGATGGTGATGATTAGCGTTTGACGTAACATAGTTATACATTAATCTAATTACCTACCTTGACATCTAGCTATGATAATAACAGGTGCTCGATAAACGGGTAGCTGTATCACCCCTGCTATAAACGAATATATGAAGTCATAAGGTCGGAATTTCGTTACCATCATCCGTTCATTCGTATGTATATAGAAATCAAAGTTCTCATGACTAGGTAATGTGGTTCCGTATTTTCCATATGTACGACAGG
Source organism: Pecten maximus (assembly GCF_902652985.1). NCBI lineage: Eukaryota > Metazoa > Mollusca > Bivalvia > Pectinida > Pectinidae > Pecten > Pecten maximus. The sequence goes on along the minus strand of NC_047022.1, from coordinate 18,921,666 downwards.
ATCCCATCATAGAAATATTAACATGCAACAAAGCTGGAGAATTGTTGAAAAACCCTCCAGGGAAGGCGGCCAAGTACTGGGTACCGTTTGGTAGCATGTCTATCGCGTTGTCACTAGGGGTGAGTTTAGATGACGTAGGGAATCCCATCAGGAAGACAACGCCAGACACTTCCTCTCCGTTATCATCGAAAACAAAGGTTGTCATGGCAGTGACATGATCCGATGGGTAGTAGTAGTCGAATGGGTTTTCTTTGTATGATATCACCTGAAATATGACTTTATCAATTGATCAGATACATTTTGACAGATCAAAGTTATGACGAAGCACACTAATCATATTTGAAACCAAGCCATGTAAATAAATGAAGAACTATTGTAAATTGCAAATGTGTTTCAAAATAACTTAGATACGTGTATTTTGAAGAAGTGGAACATTAAATATGTGTCTCTCCTTGTACTTACCAAAAACATCCTCTTCGTATTGGCTAGGATCCGTCTTGAGGAATATATGTGTTGTACCACTACCCTACCATAAGACGTTGAGTATTCTCCTTGAAGCTCACTCCATTCCCCTACAGCTATTGACACATATGTCCCAGTATGTTCAAACGTTTTACTGGTGTTATCTAGTATCAAGTATAGCTTGGAATGCATGATGAGAGAATCCTGAAGCTCTAGCAGATCGAACTATAGAAAAAAGAACATGTCGATGAATAACGCTGTTTTTATTCCGCCATTTAAAAGACTTTCTCTTAAAAGTTTTGTAACGAATCAGCCTACATGTCTAATATGTTCCTATGAGGTCCCGTTTTGACAAAATAGTACAAAACATAATGACCTACAGAATATTGTCCCTGCCGCCCTACTTGTTAATCCTTTAACTTGAACTCCGCGGAAATTTGCTGCTTATAAGAAACTCTGGTTTTTGTACAAGGGCTGATTGAAGGATGTTCTTTTACGTACAATATAGGGCCGTATGCCTAAGAACTGGTCTCGTTTGGTTGGTTTATATCGACGAGGTAGCACTCTTAATCAAACAAGACAAGCGGCTTTTGCAAAATGGATAAGTCGGTTAGGGTTAGGGTTAGGGTGAAGATTTTGTTATTGCCATGGCTGGCATTCATGATTGTGGCTTTAAATTGATCGAGCATCCGCCTTATTCACCCGATCTCGCTCTATCAGACTTTCCTCTATTTCAAACACCCTAACCCTAACACTAACATAACCCTAACATGTAGTAGAAGACTCTCTGAACAGCCAAGAAAAGGAGTTCTATAAAAGTGACATTGAGGCCCTTAAACACCACTGGCAAATGTGTATAAATACTGAAGGGGATAATGTTAAAAAAAAAAAAAAAAAAATATGTCCGGCAAAATTCAAATTCTTCAATACGAGGCTCACAGCTTATCAATCTACTACACAAGTCAGCATTAAGAAGAGAGTGCATTTTGTATAAGCTGAAGATTAAATCATATGTATTTAAAATACGTTCCGTTTTTGTGGTATGGCTCCAAAATGTAAAGTTAACCCTTAATTAAAACAATAGCCTAAGTGTATCCAAACATATAAAACCATATGTCTAAACGAAGTATTTAATTTCTCAAATCTTTATCTCTCCTATAATCATGAATTCTGGAATTGTCTTGAAAATAAGTATGAAAAAGCAAAATCAATTTTAGTTTCATATAAATCTTTTTCCCTACCTGCAGGACAAGATTTTTTAAAAGAAGCATTATTTCCTGTCTATATTGGATTATATGTCTGTAATAAATTCTTTACCATTGAATATAATCTATGTTCGTAATCACATACTGATTACACAATCAAATTAGGCCATCAGAGTGGTACTATTTCGAATAATCTTATCTGTAGCTTACTGATTGGCCGATAGATCGACATCCCGAAACATTGCCTTCCAATCCGTACACCAGGTTCAAGATGTGGAGATACACTGTACAAATGGAAATGGAAATAGTCTTTAAATGATACCAACATCAGTTGTAAAACCAAAACTACACAAGCATTTAAATTCTTTTAATTACAGCATGTAACTTACATGTCATTAAAAAACACATAATTTGCGACCGTTGATAAATATATACAAATTCCAACGAGTTAGAAAATAAACAAAAAGTACAAAATCTGTGACCGTCGATAAATATATACAAATTTCAATGAGTCAGAAAATAAATAAAAAGTACAAAATCTTTGACCGTCGATAAATAGATACAATTTACCATGAGTCAAACAATAAAACATATACATAATCTGAGACCGTAATTATATATTACAGAGTACTACCGGTGACATATATTGTGTAGATCACATTTGAGGCCGGGTTTCCTTTAAATAGCTGCTGTACAATCATTTTGTTATATGTTGAAATATGTCAATAAAATCGTTTGGACTTGAAATTTAAAACAATTTTTAATTTGAAAAAATTAAAGACAGAAAATCATGCAATTAAACAGTCAAGTCACGCCTTTCTTAAATCCCACTGTCAAATGATATGGATACCATGACGTCATAAATCACTAGGTTACAAACAATTAAAATTATAACGTCATATGTATTATGAGGTCAAAGTACCGAAGCGTCCGATGGGATCTGACGGTACATGTATTTTTGATTTGCCATTATAACTATTCATGAGTCTTGTATATAGCTATAAATAAGGATCCACTGCCCCCTCGCATTCAAATGCCGGTATGTGCGACATTGGTCACTCCAGACAAAAATCTTACATCCAAATTCACTTTGACGGGAAGAAAGTGTCTATTAATAGACTTATCTTTCCTTATCCGTGCGTCCCCGAGATATTCCTTGAATCTTTCCTTTATTGTACGTTTTGTTTCTCCCATATGGACATTTTTGTAGCATAGTTTTCACTGTAAACAATATACCACATTTCTTATACCACATTTAACATCACGTTAAACATTATACTGCCTTCTCCGCTATGTATCGATCACTTTCTCCTTGTATATCCTTACACATGTCTGAATGTTGCATTCATATGATATTGTATACACACCAGGATACTTTATTCACATCAGCACGGATTCAGAAAATCTTTGACCAACCACCAATTTTAGCTTTTAAACGAAACAGTAATAACATCTTGGTCGTATTGATTCATTTCAAAAATCAATCATCTGAAATGCTTATATACAATTGTAAACATACACTGTCATTCTTATAAGAAAAGGCTGTGTCGTCATACTCACAACTAACAGATACTTTTTGTTCCTACAACTAGTAACAACTAGTACCTATAACACCCCTCTACTTACCATCCATGGTTGTGTTCATATTAAGATCAGTTGCAGGCAATGTCGCCATTTTCTGTGTGATTTTATCTTCAATTTGCTTTATTCCTCTCTGTAGTTAAAAAAAAAAAAAAGCAAAAATGACCATTATAAACGATTCGGGTAGAACGCATTTTTCTTTTCTTTGTATACGTTGTTTGAGGCGTATACCATTGATAAGGAATAACTGAAGTCGTTAATTTCGTCGTTATTTATGCACGTCGATCTATCGTCTTTTTATTTCTTCTGTGATATGTCAAAGTAACTTTGGGAGCCTGAAGTTGGGGAAGAAGAAAAAAGTTTGAGATGGTATTGAATAATGCGACTTTCCTCTTTCTATTACTTTCAATTTCTGACCTACAATGTAGACAATCTAGTCAGAAGCGAAGAATACAAAATATTATGACTTTAAAACATATATCATGTTAGTCGTTATAGGCAACTCCACAATAGGAATATTTAAATGCTATGGTGATTGAAGTATAAGGCAAATGTTTAACAGTTAGTGTAGTTTTTTTTTTCAACACGCTCGTGCACTCATTCATGTAACATGAACTAAAACCTTACCAGGTTAGAACACATAAGGTCTGAATGATCCAAAACCTGCTGATATAGTTCTTCACAGAAAACTGCCAGCTGGCTGATGTTGGCTGTCCCTATCTGTCCAACTTTGTCAGAAAGAGTCTGTATAGCTTCTAAAACCAGACAATACATTCCATAAATTTCCATTATTTTGTTTTGTAAAATATGATTGTTCTCATTTAGATAAATATCTAAATCATTCGATTTCTGATAGCTCGAAAAAAAAAACACTTAAGTTCCTCAAGAAAAAAACATTGATCTAAAATATGCTTAAAGTTAAAGAAGTTGGACTGATAAATGATTGTGAATATTTCTTTTAACGTGCAATATATTATAAATGTTTATGCCATCCTATTATGACCGATTTAAAATCTACTAATTTTGCTTTACGACTTTTACCTGCGTTAAAGTCAAAGACACAACGATGCTTCAAATTTGCCACTAACAGTATTCGAAATAAACATGTCACTAACATTACACACAATAAACATGTCATTAACAGTACACACAATAAACATGTCACTAACAGTACACACAATAAACATGTCACTAACAGTATACACAATAAACATGTCACTAATAGTATACACAATAAACATGTCACTAACAGTACACACAATAAACATGTCACTAACAGTACACAATAAACATGTCACTACCAGTACACACAATAGACTTGTCACTAACAGTACACAATACACATGTCACCAACAGTACACACAATAAACATGTCACTAACACTACACACAATAAACATGTCACTAACAGTACACAATAAACATGTTACTAACAGTACACACAATAAACATGTCACGAACAGTACACACAATAAACATGTCACTAACAGTACACACAATAAACATGTCACTAACAGTACACACAATAAACATGTCACTAACAGTACACACAATAAACATGTCACGAACAGTACAAACAATAAACATGTCACTAACAGTACACACAATAAACATGTCACTAACAGTATACAATAAACATGTCACTAACAGTACACAGAATAAACATGTCACGAACAGTACAAACAATAAACATGTCACGAACAGTACACACAATAAACATGTCACTAACAGTACAAACAATAAACATGTCACTAACAGTACACACAATAAACATGTCACTAACAGTACACAATAAACATGTCACGAACAGTACACAATAAACATGTTACTTACAGTATACACAATAAACATGTCACTAACAGTACACACAATAAACATGTCACTAACAGTACACACAATAAACATGTCACTTACAGTACACACAATAAACATGTCACGAACAGTACACAATAAACATGTTACTTACAGTATACACAATAAACATGACACTAATAGTACACACAATAAACATGTCACGAACAGTACACACAATAAACATGTCACTAACAGTACACACAATAAACATGTCACTAACAGTACACACAATAAACATGTCACTAACAGTACACACAATAAACATGTCACTAACAGTATACAATAAACATGTCACTAACAGTACACACAATAAACATGTCACGAACAGTACACACAATAAACATGTCACTAACAGTACACAATAAACATGTCACTACCAGTACACACAATAGACTTGTCACTAACAGTACACAATACACATGTCAGCAACAGTACACACAATAAACATGTCACTAACAGTACACACAATAAACATGTCACGAACAGTACACAATAAACATGTCACTAACAGTACACACAATAAACATGTCACTAACAGTACACACAATAAACATATCACTAACAGTACACACAATAAACATGTCACTAACAGTACACACAATAAACATGTTATTTACAGTATACACAATAAACATGACACTAACAGTACACACAATAAACATGTCACGAACAGTACACAATAAACATGTCACTACCAGTACACACAATAGACTTGTCACTAACAGTACACAATACACATGTCAGCAACAGTACACACAATAAACATGTCACTAACAGTACACAATAAACATGTTACTAACAGTACACACAATAAACATGTCACTAACAGTATACAATAAACATGTCACTAACAGTACACACAATAAACATGTCACTTACAGTACACACAATAAACATGTCACGAACAGTACACACAATAAACATGTCACTAACAGTACACACAATAAACATGTCGTTAACAGTACACACAATAAACATGTCACTAACAGTACACAATAAACATGTCACTAACAGTACACAATAAACATGTCATTAACAGTACACAATAAACATGTCACTAACAGTACACACAATAAACATGTCACTAACAGTACACACAATAAACATGTCACTAACAGTACACAATAAACATGTTACTTACAGTATACACAATAAACATGTCACTAACAGTACACAATAAACATGTCACTAACAGTACACACAATAAACATGTCACTAACAGTACACAATAAACATGTTACTTACAGTATACACAATAAACATGTCACTAACAGTACACACAATAAACATGTCACTAACAGTACACACAATAAACATGTCACTAACAGTACACACAATAAACATGTCACTAACAGTACACAATAAACATGTTACTTACAGTATACACAATAAACATGTCACTAACAGTACACACAATAAACATGTCACTAACAGTACACACAATAAACATGTCACTAACAGTACACACAATAAACATGTCACTAACAGTACACACAATACACATGTTACTTACAGTATACACAATAAACATGTCACTAACAGTACACACAATAAACATGTCACTAACAGTACACACAATAAACATGTCACTAACAGTACACACAATAAACATGTTACTAACAGTACACACAATAAACATGTCACGAACAGTACACACAATAAACATGTCACTAACAGTACACACAATAAACATGTCACTAACAGTACACACAATAAACATGTCACTAACAGTACACAATAAACATGTTACTAACAGTACACACAATAAACATGTCACTAACACTACACACAATAAACATGTCACTAACAGTACACAATAAACATGTTACTAACATTACACACAATAAACATGTCACTAACACTACACAATAAACATGTTACTTACAGTATACACAATAAACATGTCACTAACAGTACACACAATAAACATGTCACTAACAGTACACACAATAAACATGTCACTAACAGTATACAATAAACATGTCACTAACAGTACACACAATAAACATGTCACGAACAGTACACACAATAAACATGTCACTAACAGTACACACAATAAACATGTCACTAACAGTACACACAATAAACATGTCACTAACAGTACACACAATAAACATGTCACTAACAGTACACACAATAAACATGTCACTAACAGTACACACAATAAACATGTCACTAACAGTACACAATAAACATGTCACTAACAGTACACAATAAACATGTTACTAACAGTACACACAATAAACATGTCACTAACACTACACACAATAAACATGTCACTAACAGTACACAATAAACATGTTACTAACATTACACACAATAAACATGTCACTAACAGTACACAATAAACATGTTACTTACAGTATACACAATAAACATGTCACTAACAGTACACACAATAAACATGTCACTAACAGTACACACAATAAACATGTCACTAACAGTACACAATAAACATGTCACTAACAGTACACACAATAAACATGTCACTAACAGTACACACAATAAACATGTCACTAACAGTACACACAATAAACATGTCACTAACAGTACACACAATAAACATGTCACTAACAGTACACAATAAACATGTTACTTACAGTACACACAATAAACATGTCACTAACAGTACACACAATAAACATGTCACTACCAGTACACACAATAGACTTGTCACTAACAGTATACAATAAACATTTCACTAACAGTACACACAATAAACATGTCACTAACAGTACACACAATAAACATGTCACTAACAGTACACACAATAAGAATGTCACTAACACTACACACAATAAACATGTCACTAACAGTACACAATAAACATGTTACTTACAGTATACACAATAAACATGTCACTAACAGTACACACAATAAACATGTCACTAACAGTACACACAATAAACATGTCGTTAACAGTACACACAATAAACATGTCACTAACAGTACACACAATAAACATGTCACTAACAGTACACACAATAAACATGTCACGAACAGTACACACAATAAACATGTCACTAACAGTACACAATAAACATGTCACTAACAGTACACACAATAAACATGTCACTAACAGTACACAATAACCATGTTACTAACAGTACACACAATAAACATGTCACTAACACTACACACAATAAACATGTCACTAACAGTACACAATAAACATGTTACTAACAGTACACACAATAAACATGTCACTAACACTACACACAATAAACATGTCACTAACAGTACACAATAAACATGTCACTAACATTACACACAATAAACATGTCACTAACAGTACACAATAAACATGTTACTTACAGTATACACAATAAACATGTCACTAACAGTACACACAATAAACATGTCACTAACAGTACACACAATAAACATGTCACTAACAGTATACAATAAACATGTCACTAACAGTACACACAATAAACATGTCACGAACAGTACACACAATAAACATGTCACTAACAGTACACACAATAAACATGTCACTAACAGTACACACAATAAACATGTCACTAACAGTACACACAATAAACATGTCACTAACAGTACACACAATAAACATGTCACTAACAGTACACACAATAAACATGTCACTAACAGTACACAATAAACATGTCACTAACAGTACACACAATAAACATGTCACTAACAGTACACAATAAACATGTCACTGACAGTACACACAATAAACATGTCACTAACAGTACACACAATACATATGTCACTAACAGTACACACAATAAACATGTCACTAACAGTACACAATAATCATGTTACTAACATTACACACAATAAACATTTCACTAACAGTACACACAATAAACATGTCACGAACAGTACACACAATAAACATGTCACGAACAGTACAAACAATAAACATGTCACTAACAGTACACACAATAAACATGTCACTAACAGTACACACAATAAACATGTCACTAACAGTACAAACAATAAACATGTCACGAACAGTACAAACAATAAACATGTCACTAACAGTACACAATAAACATGTCACTAACAGTACACAATAAACATGTTACTTACAGTACACACAATAAACATGTCACTAACAGTACACACAATAAACATGTCACTACCAGTACACACAATAGACTTGTCACTAACAGTATACAATAAACATGTCACTAACAGAACACACAATAAACATGTCACGAACAGTACACACAATAAACATGTCACTAACAGTACACACAATAAACATGTCACTAACAGTACACACAATAAACATGTCACTAACAGTACACAATAAACATGTTACTTACAGTATACACAATAAACATGTCACTAACAGTACACACAATAAACATGTCACTAACAGTACACACAATAAACATGTCACTAACAGTACACAATAAACATGTTACTAACAGTACACACAATAAACATGTCACTAACACTACACACAATAAACATGTCACTAACAGTACACAATAAACATGTCACTAACATTACACACAATAAACATGTCACTAACAGTACACAATAAACATGTTACTTACAGTATACACAATAAACATGTCACTAACAGTACACACAATAAACATGTCACTAACAGTACACACAATAAACATGTCACTAACAGTATACAATAAACATGTCACTAACAGTACACACAATAAACATGTCACGAACAGTACACACAATAAACATGTCACTAACAGTACACACAATAAACATGTCACTAACAGTACACACAATGAACATGTCACTAACAGTACACACAATAAACATGTCACTAACAGTACACACAATAAACATGTCACTAACAGTACACACAATAAACATGTCACTAACAGTACACAATAAACATGTCACTAACAGTACACACAATAAACATGTCACTAACAGTACACAATAAACATGTCACTGACAGTACACACAATAAACATGTCACTAACAGTACACACAATACATATGTCACTAACAGTACACAATAAACATGTCACTAACAGTACACAATAATCATGTTACTAACATTACACACAATAAACATTTCACTAACAGTACACACAATAAACATGTCACGAACAGTACACACAATAAACATGTCACGAACAGTACAAACAATAAACATGTCACTAACAGTACACACAATAAACATGTCACTAACAGTACACACAATAAACATGTCACTAACAGTACAAACAATAAACATGTCACGAACAGTACACAATAAACATGTCACTAACAGTACACAATAAACATGTCACTAACAGTACACAATAAACATGTTACTTACAGTACACACAATAAACATGTCACTAACAGTACACACAATAAACATGTCACTACCAGTACACACAATAGACTTGTCACTAACAGTATACAATAAACATGTCACTAACAGAACACACAATAAACATGTCACGAACAGTACACACAATAAACATGTCACTAACAGTACACACAATAAACATGTCACTAACAGTACACACAATAAACATGTCACTAACAGTACACAATAAACATGTTACTTACAGTATACACAATAAACATGTCACTAACAGTACACACAATAAACATGTCACTAACAGTACACACAATAAACATGTCACTAACAGTACACACAATAAACATGTCACTAACAGTACACACAATAAGCATGTCACTAACAGTACACACAATAAACATGTCACTAACAGTACACAATAAACATGTTACTTACAGTATACACAATAAACATGTCACTAACAGTACACACAATAAACATGTCACTAACAGTACACACAATAAACATGTCGTTAACAGTACACACAATAAACATGTCACGAACAGTACACACAATAAACATGTCACTAACAGTACACAATAAACATGTCACTACCAGTACACACAATAGACTTGTCACTAACAGTACACAATACACATGTCAGCAACAGTACACACAATAAACATGTCACTAACAGTACACAATAAACATGTTACTAACAGTACACACAATAAACATGTCACTAACAGTATACAATAAACATGTCACTAACAGTACACACAATAAACATGTCACTTACAGTACACACAATAAACATGTCACGAACAGTACACAATAAACATGTTACTAACAGTACACACAATAAACATGTCACGAACAGTACACACAATAAACATGTCGTTAACAGTACACACAATAAACATGTCACTAACAGTACACACAATAAACATGTTACTAACAGTACACACAATAAACATGTCACGAACAGTACACACAATAAACATGTCGTTAACAGTACACACAATAAACATGTTACTAACAGTACACACAATAAACATGTCACGAACAGTACACACAATAAACATGTCACTAACAGTACACACAATAAACATGTCACTAACAGTACACAATAAACATGTTACTTACAGTATACACAATAAACATGTCACTAACAGTACACAATAAACATGTCACTAACAGTACACAATAAACATGTCACTAACAGTACACACAATAAACATGTCACGAACAGTACACACAATAAACATGTCACTAACAGTACACACAATAAACATGTCACTAACAGTACACAATAAACATGTTACTTACAGTATACACAATAAACATGTCACTAACAGTACACACAATAAACATGTCACTAACAGTACACACAATAAACATGTCACTAACAGTACACACAATAAACATGTCACTAACAGTACACAATAAACATGTTACTTACAGTATACACAATAAACATGTCACTAACAGTACACACAATAAACATGTCACTAACAGTACACACAATAAACATGTCACTAACAGTACACACAATAAACATGTCACTAACAGTACACACAATAAACATGTCACGAACAGTACACACAATAAACATGTCACTAACAGTACACACAATAAACATGTCACTAACAGTACACACAATAAACATGTCACTAACAGTACGCAATAAACATGTTACTAACAGTACACACAATAAACATGTCACTAACACTACACACAATAAACATGTCACTAACAGTACACAATAAACATGTTACTAACATTACACACAATAAACATGTCACTAACACTACACAATAAACATGTTACTTACAGTATACACAATAAACATGTCACTAACAGTACACACAATAAACATGTCACTAACAGTACACACAATAAACATGTCACTAACAGTACACACAATAAACATGTCACTAACAGTATACAATAAACATGTCACTAACAGTACACACAATAAACATGTCACGAACAGTACACACAATAAACATGTCACTAACAGTACACACAATAAACATGTCACTAACAGTACACACAATAAACATGTCACTAACAGTACACACAATAAACATGTCACTAACAGTACACACAATAAACATGTCACTAACAGTACACACAATAAACATGTCACTAACAGTACACACAATAAACATGTCACTAACAGTACACACAATAAACATGTCACTAACAGTACACACAATAAACATGTCACGAACAGTACACACAATAAACATGTCACTAACAGTACACACAATAAACATGTCACTAACAGTACACACAATAAACATGTCACTAACAGTACACACAATAAACATGTCACTAACAGTACACACAATAAACATGTCACTAACAGTACACACAATAAACATGTCACTAACAGTACACAATAAACATGTCACTAACAGTATACACAATAAACATGTCACTAACAGTACACAATAAACATGTCACTAACAGTACACACAATAAACATGTCACTAACAGTACACACAATACATATGTCACTAACAGTACACAATAAACATGTCACTAACAGTACACAATAAACATGTTACTAACAGTACACACAATAAACATGTCACTAACACTACACACAATAAACATGTCACTAACAGTACACAATAAACATGTTACTAACATTACACACAATAAACATGTCACTAACAGTACACAATAAACATGTTACTTACAGTATACACAATAAACATGTCACTAACAGTACACACAATAAACATGTCACTAACAGTACACACAATAAACATGTCACTAACAGTACACAATAAACATGTCACTAACAGTACACACAATAAACATGTCACGAACAGTACACACAATAAACATGTCACTAACAGTACACACAATAAACATGTCACTAACAGTACACACAATAAACATGTCACTAACAGTACACAATAAACATGTTACTTACAGTACACACAATAAACATGTCACTAACAGTACACACAATAAACATGTCACTACCAGTACACACAATAGACTTGTCACTAACAGTATACAATAAACATTTCACTAACAGTACACACAATAAACATGTCACTAACAGTACACACAATAAACATGTCACTAACAGTACACACAATAAGCATGTCACTAACAGTACACACAATAAACATGTCACTAACAGTACACAATAAACATGTTACTTACAGTATACACAATAAACATGTCACTAACAGTACACACAATAAACATGTCACTAACATTACACACAATAAACATGTCACTAACAGTACACAATAAACATGTTACTTACAGTATACACAATAAACATGTCACTAACAGTACACACAATAAACATGTCACTAACAGTACACACAATAAACATGTCACTAACAGTATACAATAAACATGTCACTAACAGTACACACAATAAACATGTCACGAACAGTACACACAATAAACATGTCACTAACAGTACACACAATAAACATGTCACTAACAGTACACACAATGAACATGTCACTAACAGTACACACAATAAACATGTCACTAACAGTACACACAATAAACATGTCACTAACAGTACACACAATAAACATGTCACTAACAGTACACACAATAAACATGTCACTAACAGTACACACAATAAACATGTCACTAACAGTACACACAATAAACATGTCACTAACAGTACACACAATAAACATGTCACTAACAGTACACAATAAACATGTCACTAACAGTACACAATAAACATGTCACTAACAGTACACACAATAAACATGTCACTAACACTACACACAATAAACATGTCACTAACAGTACACAATAAACATGTTACTAACATTACACACAATAAACATGTCACTAACAGTACACAATAAACATGTTACTTACAGTATACACAATAAACATGTCACTAACAGTACACACAATAAACATGTCACTAACAGTACACACAATAAACATGTCACTAACAGTACACAATAAACATGTCACTAACAGTACACACAATAAACATGTCACTAACAGTACACACAATAAACATGTCACTAACAGTACACACAATAAACATGTCACTAACAGTACACACAATAAACATGTCACTAACAGTACACAATAAACATGTTACTTACAGTACACACAATAACATGTCACTAACAGTACACACAATAAACATGTCACTACCAGTACACACAATAGACTTGTCACTAACAGTATACAATAAACATTTCACTAACAGTACACACAATAAACATGTCACTAACAGTACACACAATAAACATGTCACTAACAGTACACACAATAAGAATGTCACTAACAGTACACACAATAAACATGTCACTAACAGTACACAATAAACATGTACTTACAGTATACACAATAAACATGTCACTAACAGTACACACAATAAACATGTCACTAACAGTACACACAATAAACATGTCGTTAACAGTACACACAATAAACATGTCACTAACAGTACACACAATAAACATGTCACTAACAGTACACACAATAAACATGTCACGAACAGTACACACAATAAACATGTCACTAACAGTACACAATAAACATGTCACTAACAGTACACACAATAAACATGTCACTAACAGTACACAATAACCATGTCACTAACAGTACACACAATAAACATGTCACTAACACTACACACAATAAACATGTCACTAACAGTACACAATAAACATGTTACTAACAGTACACACAATAAACATGTCACTAACACTACACACAATAAACATGTCACTAACAGTACACAATAAACATGTCACTAACATTACACACAATAAACATGTCACTAACAGTACACAATAAACATGTCACTAACAGTATACACAATAAACATGTCACTAACAGTACACACAATAAACATGTCACTAACAGTACACACAATAAACATGTCACTAACAGTACACAATAAACATGTCACTAACAGTACACACAATAAACATGTCACTAACAGTACACACAATAAACATGTCACTAACAGTACACACAATAAACATGTCACTAACAGTACACACAATAAACATGTCACTAACAGTACACACAATAAACATGTCACTAACAGTACACACAATAAACATGTCACTAACAGTACACACAATAAACATGTCACTAACAGTACACAATAAACATGTCACTAACAGTACACACAATAAACATGTCACTAACAGTACACAATAAACATGTCACTAACAGTACACACAATAAACATGTCACTAACAGTACACACAATAAACATGTCACTAACAGTACACAATAAACATGTCACTAACAGTACACAATAAACATGTCACTAACATTACACACAATAAACATGTCACTAACAGTACACACAATAAACATGTCACGAACAGTACACACAATAAACATGTCACTAACAGTACACACAATAAACATGTCACTAACAGTACACACAATAAACATGTCACTAACAGTACACACAATAAACATGTCACTAACAGTACACACAATAAACATGTCACTAACAGTACACACAATAAAC
Source organism: Pecten maximus (assembly GCF_902652985.1). Classification (NCBI taxonomy): domain Eukaryota; kingdom Metazoa; phylum Mollusca; class Bivalvia; order Pectinida; family Pectinidae; genus Pecten; species Pecten maximus. The sequence continues at coordinate 18,905,808 of NC_047022.1, read as the reverse complement.
ATGTCACTAACAGTACACACAATAAACATGTCACTAACACTACACACAATAAACATGTCACTAACAGTACACAATAAACATGTCACTGACAGTACACACAATAAACATGTCACTAACAGTACACAATAAACATGTTACTAACAGTACACACAATAAACATGTCACTAACACTACGCACAATTAACATGTCACTAACAGTACACACAATAAACATGTCAATAACAGTACACACAATGGACATGTCACTAACAGTACACACAATAAACATGTCACTAACAGTATACAATCAAGATGTCACGAACAGTACACACAATAAACATGTCACGAACAGTACACACAATAAACATGTCACTAACAGTACACACAATAAACATGTCACTAACAGTACACACAATAAACATGTCACTAACATTACACACAATAAACACGTCACTAACAGTACACACAATAAACATGTTACTTACAGTACACACAATAAACATGTCACTAACAGTACACACAATAAACATGTCACTACCAGTACACACAATAGACTTGTCACTAACAGTACACACAATAAACATGTCACTTACAGTACACACAATACACATGTCACTAACAGTACACAATAAACATGTCACTAACAGTACACACAATAAACATGTCACTAACAGTACACAATAAACATGTCACTAACAGTACACAATAAACATGTTACTTACAGTACACACAATAAACATGTCACTAACAGTACACAATAAACATGTCACTAACAGTACACAATAAACATGTTACTTACAGTACACACAATAAACATGTCACTAACAGTATACACAATAAACATGTCACTAACAGTACACAATAAACATGTCACTAACAGTATACAATAAACATGTCACTAACAGTACACAATAAACATGTTACTTACAGTACACACAATAAACATGTCATTAACAGTACACACAATAAACATGTCACTAACAGTACACAATAAACATGTTACTTACAGTACACACAATACATATGTCACTAACAGTACACAATAAACATGTCACTAACAGTATACAATAAACATGTCACTAACAGTACACAATAAACATGTTACTTACAGTACACACAATAAACATGTCACTAACAGTACACAATAAACATGTTACTTACAGTACACACAATAAACATGTCACTAACAGTACACACAATAAACATGTCACTAACAGTACACACAATAAACATGTCACTAACAGTACACACAATAAACATGTCACTAACAGTACACAATAAACATGTCACTAACAGTACACACAATAAACATGTCACGAACAGTACACACAATAAACATGTCACTAACAGTACACACAATAAACATGTCACTAACAGTACACACAATAAACATGCCACTAACAGTACACAATAAACATGTCACTAACAGTACACACAATAATCATGTCACTAACAGTACACACAATACACATGTCACTAACAGTACACACAATAAACATGTCACTAACAGTACACAATAAACATGTTACTAACAGTACACACAATAAACATGTCAATAACACTACGCACAATAAAGATGTCACTAACAGTACACAATTAACATGTTACTAACATTACACACAATAAACATGTCACTAACAGTACACAATAAACATGTTACTTACAGTATACACAATAAACATGTCACTAACAGTACACACAATAAACATGTCACTAACAGTACACACAATAAACATGTCACTAACAGTACACAATAAACATGTCACTAACAGTACACAATAAACATGTTACTAACAGTACACACAATAAACATGTCACGAACAGTACACACAATAAACATGTCACTAACAGTACACAATAAACATGTTACTAACAGTACACACAATAAACATGTCAATAACACTACGCACAATAAAGATGTCACTAACAGTACACAATTAACATGTTACTAACATTACACACAATAAACATGTCACTAACAGTACACAATAAACATGTTACTTACAGTATACACAATAAACATGTCACTAACAGTACACACAATAAACATGTCACTAACAGTACACACAATAAACATGTCACTAACAGTACACACAATAAACATGTCACTAACAGTACACACAATAAACATGTCACTAACAGTACACAATAAACATGTCACTAACAGTATACAATAAACATGTCACTAACAGTACACACAATAAACATGTCACTAACAGTACACACAATAAACATGTCACGAACAGTACACACAATAAACATGTCACGAACAGTACACACAATAAACATGTCACGAACAGTACACACAATAAACATGTCACTAACAGTACACACAATAAACATGTCACTAACATTACACACAATAAACATGTCACTAACAGTACACAATAAACATGTTACTAACAGTACACACAATAAACATGTCACTAACAGTACACAATAAACATGTCACTAACAGTACACAATAAACATGTCACTAACAGTACACAATAAACATGTCACTAACAGTACACAATAAACATGTTACTAACAGTACACACAATAAACATGTCACTAACAGTACACAATTAACATGTTACTAACAGTACACACAATAAACATGTCACTAACAGTACACAATAAACATGTCACTAACAGTACACACAATAAACATGTCACTAACAGTACACAATAAACATGTTACTAACATTACACACAATAAACATGTCACTAACACTACACACAATAAACATGTCACTTACAGTACACACAGTAAACATGTCACTAACAGTACACAATAAACATGTTACTTACAGTATACACAATAAACATGTCACTAACAGTACACACAATAAACATGTCACTAACAGTACACACAATAAACATGTCACTAACAGTATACACAATAAACATGTCACTAACAGTACACAATAAACATGTCACTAACAGTACACACAATAAACATGTCACTAACAGTACACACAATAAACATGTCACTAACAGTATACAATAAACATGTCATTAACAGTACACAATAAACATGTCACTAACAGTACACACAATAAACATGTCACTAACAGTACACACAATAAACATATCACTAACAGTACACACAATAAACATGTCACTAACATTACACACAATAAACATGTCACTAACAGTACACAATAAACATGTTACTTACAGTATACACAATAAACATGTCACTAACAGTACACACAATAAACATGTCACTAACAGTACACACAATAAACATGTCACTAACAGTATACAATAAACATGTCACTAACAGTACACAATAAACATGTTACTTACAGTACACACAATAAACATGTCACTAACAGTACACACAATAAACATGTCACTAACAGTACACACAATAAACATGTCACTAACACTACACACAATAAACATGTCACTAACAGTACACACCATAAACATGTTACTTACAGTACACACAATACATATGTCACTAACAGTACACAATAAACATGTCACTAACAGTATACAATAAACATGTCACTAACAGTACACAATAAACATGTTACTTACAGTACACACAATAAACATGTCACTAACAGTACACAATAAACATGTTACTTACAGTACACACAATAAACATGTCACTAACAGTACACACAATAAACATGTCACTAACAGTACACACAATAAACATGTCACTTACAGTACACAATAAACATGTCACTAACAGTACACACAATAAACATGTCACTAACAGTACACAATAAACATGTCACTAACAGTACACAATAAACATGTCACTACCAGTACACACAATAGACTTGTCACTAACAGTATACAATAAACATTTCACTAACAGTACACACAATAAACATGTCACGAACAGTACACACAATAAACATGTCACTAACAGTACACACAATAAGCATGTCACTAACAGTACACACAATAAACATGTCACTAACAGTACACAATAAACATGTTACTTACAGTATACACAATAAACATGTCACTAACAGTACACACAATAAACATGTCACTAACAGTACACACAATAAACACGTCGTTAACAGTACACACAATAAACATGTCACGAACAGTACACACAATAAACATGTCACTAACAGTACACACAATAAACATGTCACTAACAGTACACACAATAAACATGTCACGAACAGTACACACAATAAACATGTCACTAACAGTACACAATAAACATGTCACTAACAGTACACACAATAAACATGTCACTAACAGTACACAATAAACATGTTACTAACAGTACACACAATAAACATGTCACTAACACTACACACAATAAACATGTCACTAACAGTACACAATAAACATGTTACTAACAGTACACACAATAAACATGTCACTAACACTACACACAATAAACATGTCACTAACAGTACACAATAAACATGTTACTAACATTACACACAATAAACATGTCACTAACAGTACACAATAAACATGTTACTTACAGTATACACAATAAACATGTCACTAACAGTACACACAATAAACATGTCACTAACAGTACACACAATAAACATGTCACTAACAGTATACAATAAACATGTCACTAACAGTACACACAATAAACATGTCACGAACAGTACACACAATAAACATGTCACTAACAGTACACACAATAAACATGTCACTAACAGTACACACAATGAACATGTCACTAACAGTACACACAATAAACATGTCACTAACAGTACACACAATAAACATGTCACTAACAGTACACACAATAAACATGTCACTAACAGTACACAATAAACATGTCACTAACAGTACACACAATAAACATGTCACTAACAGTACACAATAAACATGTCACTAACAGTACACACAATAAACATGTCACTAACAGTACACACAATACATATGTCACTAACAGTACACAATAAACATGTCACTAACAGTACACAATAAACATGTTACTAACATTACACACAATAAACATTTCACTAACAGTACACACAATAAACATGTCACGAACAGTACACACAATAAACATGTCACGAACAGTACACACAATAAACATGTCACTAACAGTACACAATAAACATGTCACTAACAGTACACACAATAAACATGTCACTAACAGTACACAATAAACATGTCACTAACAGTACACACAATAAACATGTCACTAACAGTACACACAATACATATGTCACTAACAGTACACAATAAACATGTCACTAACAGTACACAATAAACATGTTACTAACATTACACACAATAAACATGTCACTAACAGTACACAATAAACATGTCACTAACAGTACACAATAAACATGTCACTAACAGTACACACAATAAACATGTCACGAACAGTACACACAATAAACATGTCACTAACAGTACACACAATAAACATGTCACTAACAGTACACAATAAACATGTTACTTACAGTACACACAATAAACATGTCACTAACAGTACACACAATAAACATGTCACTACCAGTACACACAATAGACTTGTCACTAACAGTATACAATAAACATTTCACTAACAGTACACACAATAAACATGTCACGAACAGTACACACAATAAACATGTCACTAACAGTACACACAATAAACATGTCACTAACAGTACACACAATAAACATGTCACTAACAGTACACAATAAACATGTTACTTACAGTATACACAATAAACATGTCACTAACAGTACACACAATAAACATGTCACTAACAGTACACACAATAAACATGTCGTTAACAGTACACACAATAAACATGTCACGAACAGTACACACAATAAACATGTCACTAACAGTACACACAATAAACATGTCACTAACAGTACACACAATAAACATGTCACGAACAGTACACACAATAAACATGTCACTAACAGTACACAATAAACATGTCACTAACAGTACACACAATACACATGTCACTAACAGTACACAATAAACATGTTACTAACAGTACACACAATAAACATGTCACTAACACTACACACAATAAACATGTCACTAACAGTACACAATAAACATGTTACTAACATTACACACAATAAACATGTCACTAACAGTACACAATAAACATGTTACTTACAGTATACACAATAAACATGTCACTAACAGTACACACAATAAACATGTCACTAACAGTACACACAATAAACATGTCACTAACAGTATACAATAAACATGTCACTAACAGTACACACAATAAACATGTCACGAACAGTACACACAATAAACATGTCATTAACAGTACACACAATAAACATGTCACTAACAGTACACACAATAAACATGTCACTAACAGTACACACAATAAACATGTCACTAACAGTACACACAATAAACATGTCACTAACAGTACACACAATAAACATGTCACTAACAGTACACAATAAACATGTCACTAACAGTACACACAATAAACATGTCACTAACAGTACACAATAAACATGTCACTAACAGTACACACAATAAACATGTCACTAACAGTACACACAATACATATGTCACTAACAGTACACAATAAACATGTCACTAACAGTACACAATAAACATGTTACTAACATTACACACAATAAACATGTCACTAACAGTACACACAATAAACATGCCACTAACAGTACACACAATAAACATGTCACTAACAGTACACACAATAAACATGTCACTAACAGTACACACAATGAACATGCCACTAACAGTACACACAATAAACATGCCACTAACGGTACACACAATAAACATGTCACTAACAAAACACAATAAACATGTCACTAACAGTACACACAATACATATGTCACTAACAGTACACAATAAACATGTCACCAACAGTACACACAATAAACATGTCACTAACAGTACACAATAAACATGTTACTAACAGTACACAATAAACATGTTACCAACATTACACACAATAAACATGTCACTAACAGTACACAATAAACATGTTACTAACATTACACACAATAAACATATCACTAACACTACACACAATAAACATGTCACTAACAGTACACAATTTACATGTTACTAACATTACACACAATAAACATATCACTAACACTACACACAATAAACATGTCACTAGCAGTACACAATAAACATGTCACTAACAGTACACACAATAAACATGTCACTAACAGTACACACAATAAACATGCCACTAACAGTACACACAATAAACATGTCACTAACAGTACACACAATAAACATGTCAATAATTTTGTCATTAACCGTACATACAATTAATATATTTCTATATGATCACACTCTCACCTGTCGTACTGACAACAAGTACGCTTAACGTATACACTTACCGTACACATATTTTAGGTCAACACTACCCTTACATACAAACAAACATACACAGTACGTAACGTCAACACTTACGATACACACATGGACCGTCAACACTTATCGTAAACATATGTAACGTCAACGCTTATCGTACACAATTGTAACGTCAACACCTATCGTACACATATGCAACTTTAACACTTAACGTAGACGAAAGACGCAAGTAACGACAACACGTATTGCACATGCACGTAACGTCAACACTTACAATACACACATGTAACGTCAACACGTAATTATACATGCACGTAACGTAAACACTTATCGTAGACGCAAGTAACGTCAACACTTACAATACACACACGTAACGTCAACAAATATTGTACACGCACGTAACGGCACCACTTACAAAACACACACGTAACGTCAACACTTATCGTATACGCGCGTAACGTCAACACTTACCGTACATACAGGTAACGTCAACGCTCATAATGTATAAACATATCTTCAATATTTATTGCACACACATGTAACGTCTACAGTAACAATGCATACACGAAACGTCAACACTTACAATAGACACGCGGAGCGTCAACGCTTACCATGCAAATACCTAACGTCAAAATTTATCGTGCACATGAACAACTTTGAAGTCAACGCTTTTTTTTTATCATGAGCCACATCAACATGTTTCATACAAAAACGAAACTGCATATCATACATATTCGTAACCCAAAGACCTATCACAGTACACTTTTTTTTTACCTAAACCCTAGCCGTACAAACACATCAATCATGACTTTAAGACGTCGGTTACCATGCATACGTACGTAAGACAGGATCCGGCGACACAGCGGTGTGTAGCGTTGTTCCTACTTTGTCATCTCCTCCGACGATTTCACTAAGAACTACAGCTGTTCCTACAGCTGGAAAGGGAAAGCATGTCAAAAGCACCCAAACATGACTAAACTTGTGAAACATCGTAAATCTCATCAGGTTAAATTTAATATATGATTGATATGAGTTATGATTATCGGGCGGTTAAGGAGACAAACTTTTTTCAAATATAAGGAGTATTACAGATCTATATGCATGTCCCCTCCTATAACCTACCTGTATATCATTACCAATCAAAAACTTAACGTTAACACTAACAGTATAATAACGTAACGTAAACACTTACAGTATAATAACGTAACGTCAACACTTACAGTATACAAACGTAACGTCAACACTTACAGTATACAAACGTAACCTCAACACTTACAGTATACAAACATTACGTCAACACTTAGAGTATACAAACGTTACGTCAACACTTACAGTATACAAACGTAACCTCAACACTTACAGTATACAAACGTAGCGTCAACACTTACAGCTTACAAACGTAACGTCAACACTTACAGTATACAACCGAAGCGTCAACACTTACAGCATACACACGTATCGTCAACACTTACAGTATACAAACGTAACGTCAACACTTACAGTATACAAACGTAGCGTCAACACTTACAGTATACAAACGTAACGTCAACACTTACAGTATACAAACGTGACGTCAACACTTACAGTATACAGGCATAACGTCAACACGTACAGTATACAAACGTAACGTCAACACTTACAGTATACAAACGTAACGTCAACACTTACAGTATACAAACGTAGCGTCAACACTTACAGTATACAAACGTTACGTCAACACTTACAGTATACAAACGTTACGTCAACACTTACAGTATACAAACGTAACCTCAACACTTACAGTATACAAACGTAGCGTCAACACTTACAGCATACAAACGTAACGTCAACACTTACAGTATACAAACGTAACGTCAACACTTACAGTATACAAACGTAACCTCAACACTTACAGTATACAAACGTAGCGTCAACACTTACAGTATACAAACGTTACGTCAACACTTACAGTATACAAACGTTACGTCAACACTTACAGTATACAAACGTAACCTCAACACTTACAGTATACAAACGTAGCGTCAACACTTACAGCATACAAACGTAACGTCAACACTTACAGTATACAAACGTAACGTCAACACTTACAGTATACAAACGTAACCTCAACACTTACAGTATACAAACGTAACGTCAACACTTACAGTATACAAACGTAACCTCAACACTTACAGTATACAAACGTAACGTCAACACTTACAGTATACAAACGTAACGTCAACACTTAATATTTACATTTCCACTGTGTGTTCTCTATATGAAGGTACTAACAAAATTAGCGTTCATTCCTACATACAGGTAACGTCAACGCTTATAATGTATAAACATATCGTCAATATTTATTGCACACACATGTAACGTCTACAGTAACAATGCATACACGAAACGTCAACACTTACAATAGACATGCAGAGCGTCAACGCTTACCATGCAAATACCTAACGTCAAAATTTATCGTGCACATGAACAACTTTGAAGTCAACGCTTTTTTTTATCATGAGCCACATCAACATGTTTCATACAAAAACGAAACTGCATATCATACATATTCGTAACCCAAAGACCTATCACAGTACACTTTTTTTTTACCTAAACCCTAGCCGTACAAACACATCAATCATGACTTTAAGACGTCGGTTACCATGCATACGTACGTAAGACAGGATCCGGCGACACAGCGGTGTGTAGCGTTGTTCCTACTTTGTCATCTCCTCCGACGATTTCACTAAGAACTACAGCTGTTCCTACAGCTGGAAAGGGAAAGCATGTCAAAAGCACCCAAACATGACTAAACTTGTGAAACATCGTAAATCTCATCAGGTTAAATTTAATATATGATTGATATGAGTTATGATTATCGGGCGGTTAAGGAGACAAACTTTTTTCAAATATAAGGAGTATTACAGATCTATATGCATGTCCCCTCCTATAACCTACCTGTATATCATTACCAATCAAAAACTTAACGTTAACACTAACAGTATAATAACGTAACGTAAACACTTACAGTATAATAACGTAACATCAACACTTACAGTATACAAACGTAACGTCAACACTTACAGTATACAAACGTAACCTCAACACTTACAGTATACAAACATTACGTCAACACTTAGAGTATACAAACGTTACGTCAACACTTACAGTATACAAACGTAACCTCAACACTTACAGTATACAAACGTAGCGTCAACACTTACAGCTTACAAACGTAACGTCAACACTTACAGCATACAACCGAAGCGTCAACACTTACAGCATACACACGTATCGTCAACACTTACAGTATACAAACGTAACGTCAACACTTACAGTATACAAACGTAGCGTCAACACTTACAGTATACAAACGTAACGTCAACACTTACAGTATACAAACGTGACGTCAACACTTTCAGTATACAGGCATAACGTCAACACGTACAGTATACAAACGTAACGTCAACACTTACAGTATACAAACGTAACGTCAACACTTACAGTATACAAACGTAGCGTCAACACTTACAGTATACAAACGTTACGTCAACACTTACAGTATACAAACGTTACGTCAACACTTACAGTATACAAACGTAACCTCAACACTTACAGTATACAAACGTAGCGTCAACACTTACAGCATACAAACGTAACGTCAACACTTACAGTATACAAACGTAACGTCAACACTTACAGTATACAAACGTAACCTCAACACTTACAGTATACAAACGTAACGTCAACACTTACAGTATACAAACGTAACCTCAACACTTACAGTATACAAACGTAACGTCAACACTTACAGTATACAAACGTAACGTCAACACTTAATATTTACATTTCCACTGTGTGTTCTCTATATGAAGGTACTAACAAAATTAGCGTTCATTCCTACATACAGGTAACGTCAACGCTTATAATGTATAAACATATCGTCAATATTTATTGCACACACATGTAACGTCTACAGTAACAATGCATACACGAAACGTCAACACTTACAATAGACATGCAGAGCGTCAACGCTTACCATGCAAATACCTAACGTCAAAATTTATCGTGCACATGAACAACTTTGAAGTCAACGCTTTTTTTTATCATGAGCCACATCAACATGTTTCATACAAAAACGAAACTGCATATCATACATATTCGTAACCCAAAGACCTATCACAGTACACTTTTTTTTACCTAAACCCTAGCCGTACAAACACATCAATCATGACTTTAAGACGTCGGTTACCATGCATACGTACGTAAGACAGGATCCGGCGACACAGCGGTGTGTAGCGTTGTTCCTACTTTGTCATCTCCTCCGACGATTTCACTAAGAACTACAGCTGTTCCTACAGCTGGAAAGGGAAAGCATGTCAAAAGCACCCAAACATGACTAAACTTGTGAAACATCGTAAATCTCATCAGGTTAAATTTAATATATGATTGATATGAGTTATGATTATCGGGCGGTTAAGGAGACAAACTTTTTTCAAATATAAGGAGTATTACAGATCTATATGCATGTCCCCTCCTATAACCTACCTGTATATCATTACCAATCAAAAACTTAACGTTAACACTAACAGTATAATAACGTAACGTAAACACTTACAGTATAATAACGTAACGTCAACTCTTACAGTATACAAACGTAACGTCAACACTTACAGTATACAAACGTAACCTCAACACTTACAGTATACAAACGTTACGTCAACACTTACAGTATACAAACGTTACGTCAACACTTACAGTATACAAACGTAACCTCAACACTTACAGTATACAAACGTAGCGTCAACACTTACAGCTTACAAACGTAACGTCAACACTTACAGTATACAAACGAAGCGTCAACACTTACAGCATACACACGTATCGTCAACACTTACAGTATACAAACGTAACGTCAACACTTACAGTATACAAACGTAGCGTCAACACTTACAGTATACAAACGTAACGTCAACACTTACAGTATACAAACGTGACGTCAACACTTACAGTATACAGGCATAACGTCAACACGTACAGTATACAAACGTAACGTCAACACTTACAGTATACAAACGTAACGTCAACACTTACAGTATACAAACGTAGCGTCAACACTTACAGTATACAAACGTTACGTCAACACTTACAGTATACAAACGTTACGTCAACACTTACAGTATACAAACGTAACCTCAACACTGACAGTATACAAACGTAGCGTCAACACTTACAGCATACAAACGTAACGTCGACACTTACAGTATACAAACGTAACGTCAACACTTACAGTATACAAACGTAACCTCAACACTTACAGTATACAAACGTAACGTCAACACTTACAGTATACAAACGTAACCTCAACACTTACAGTATACAAACGTAACGTCAACACTTACAGTATACAAACGTAACGTCAACACTTAATATTTACATTTCCACTGTGTGTTCTCTATATGAAGGTACTAACAAAATTAGCGTTCATTCCTACATGCAGGTAACGTCAACGCTTATAATGTATAAACATATCGTCAATATTTATTGCACACACATGTAACGTCTACAGTAACAATGCATACACGAAACGTCAACACTTACAATAGACATGCAGAGCGTCAACGCTTACCATGCAAATACCTAACGTCAAAATTTATCGTGCACATGAACAACTTTGAAGTCAACGCTTTTTTTTATCATGAGCCACATCAACATGTTTCATACAAAAACGAAACTGCATATCATACATATTCGTAACCCAAAGACCTATCACAGTACACTTTTTTTTTACCTAAACCCTAGCCGTACAAACACATCAATCATGACTTTAAGACGTCGGTTACCATGCATACGTACGTAAGACAGGATCCGGCGACACAGCGGTGTGTAGCGTTGTTCCTACTTTGTCATCTCCTCCGAAGATTTGACCAGGAACGATAGGTGGGGGAAAGAATATCGCTGGAAAGGGAAAGCATGTCAAAAGCACCCAAACATGACTAAACTTATGAAACATCGTAAATCTCATCAGGTTAAATTTAATATATAATTGATATGAGTTATGATTATCGGGCGGTTAAGGAGACAAACTTTTTTCAAATATAAGGAGTATTACAGATCTATAGGCATGTCCCCTCCTATAACCTACCTGTATATCATTACCAATCAAAAACTTAACGTTAACACTAACAGTATAATAACGTAACGTAAACACTTACAGTATAATAACGTAACGTCAACTCTTACAGTATACAAACGTAACGTCAACACTTACAGTATACAAACGTAACGTCAACACTTACAGTATACAAACGTTACGTCAACACTTACAGTATACAGACGTAACGTCAACACTTACAGTATACAGGCATAACGTCAACACTTACAGTATACAAACGTAACGTCAACACAAACAGTATACAAACGTAACGTCAACACTTACAATATACACACGTAACGTCAACTCTTACAGTATACAAACGTTACGTCAACACTTACAGTATACAAACGTAACGTCAACACTTACAGTATACAAACGTTACGTCAACACTTACAGTATACAAACGTTACGTCAGCACTTACAGTATACAAACGTAACGTCAACACTTACAGTATACAAACGTAACGTCAACACTTACAGTATACAAACGTTACGTCAACACTTACAGTATACAAACGTAACGTCAACACTTACAGTATAAAAACGTAACGTCAACACATACAGTATACAAACGTAACGTCAACACTTACAGTATACACACGTAACGTCAACTCTTACAGTATACAAACGTAACGTCAACACTTAATATTTACATTTCCACTGTGTGTTCTCTATATGAAGGTACTAACAAAATTAGCGTTCATTCCTACATGCAGGTAACGTCAACGCTTATAATGTATAAACATATCGTCAATATTTATTGCACACACATGTAACGTCTACAGTAACAATGCATACACGAAACGTCAACACTTACAATAGACACGCGGAGCGTCAACGCTTACCATGCAAATACCTAACGTCAAAATTTATCGTGCACATGAACAATTTTGAAGTCAACGCTTTTTTTTATCATGAGCCACATCAACATGTTTCATACAAAAACGAAACTGCATATCATACATATTCGTAACCCAAAGACCTATCACAGTACACTTTTTTTTACCTAAACCCTAGCCGTACAAACACATCAATCATGACTTTAAGACGTCGGTTACCATGCATACGTACGTAAGACAGGATCCGGCGACACAGCGGTGTGTAGCGATGTTCCTACTTTGACAGCTCTTCCGAAGTTTATCCCAACAGCTATACGTCCGTTATTAAGGGATACATCTGGAAAGGGAAAGCATGTCAAAAGCACCCAAACATGACTAAACTTGTGAAACATCGTAAATCTCATCAGGTTAAATTTAATATATGATTGATATGAGTTATGATTATCGGGCGGTTAAGGAGACAAACTTTTTTCAAATATAAGGAGTATAACAGATCTATATGCATGTCCCCTCCTATAACCTACCTGTATATTATTACCAATCAAAAACTTAACGTTAACACTAACAGTATAATAACGTAACGTAAACACTTACAGTATAATAACGTAACGTCAACACTTACAGTATACAAACGTAACGTCAACACTTACAGTATACAAACGTAACGTCAACACTTACAGTATACAAACGTAACGTCAACACTTACAGTATACAAACGTAACGTCAACACTTACAGTATACAGGCATAACGTCAACACTTACAGTATACAAACGTGACGTCAACACTTACAGTATACAGATGTAACGTCAACACTTACAGTATACAGGCATAACGTCAACACTTACAGTATACAAACGTTACGTCAACACATACAGTATACAAACGTAACCTCAACACTTACAGTATACAAACGTGACGTCAACACTTACAGTATACAAACGTAACGTCAACACTTACAGTATACAAACGTAACGTCAACACTTACAGTATACAAACGTTACGTCAACACTTACAGTATACAAACGTTACGTCAACACTTACAGTATACAAACATAACGTCAACACTTACAGTATACAAACGTGACGTCAACACTTACAGTATACAGGCATAACGTCAACACTTACAGTATACAAACGTGACGTCAACACTTACCGTATACAAACGTAGCGTCAACACTTACATGTACGGTTAGTGTTGACGTTACGTGTGTGTACGGTTGGTGTTGACGTTACATAGGTGTACGGTTGGTGTTGACGTTATGTGTGTGTACGGTTGGTGTTGACGTTATGTGTGTGTACGGTAGGTACTGACGTTACATGTGTGTACGGTTGGTGTTGACGTTATGTGTGTGTACGGTAGGTATTGACATTACATATGTGTACGGTTGGCGTTGACGTTATGTGTGTGTACGGTAGGTACTGACGTTATGTGTGTGTAAGGTAGGTATTGACGTTATATGTTTGTACGGTAGGTACTGACGTTAAGTGTGTGTATGGTAGGTATTGACGTTACATATGTGTACGGTAGGTACTGACGTTACATATGTGTACGGTTGGTGTTGACGTTATGTGTGTGTACGATTGGTATTGACATTACATATGTGTACGGTTGGCGTTGACGTTATGTGTGTGTACGGTAGGTACTGACGTTATGTGTGTGTAAGGTAGGTATTGACGTTATATGTTTGTACGGTAGGCACTGACGTTACATATGTGTACGGTTGGTGTTGACGTTATGTGTGTGTACGGTTGGTGTTGACGTTATGTGTGTGTACGGTAGGTATTGACGTTACGTGTGTGTACGGTTGGTTTTGACGTTATGTGTCTGCACTGTAGGTGGTGACGTTACATATGTGTACGGTAGGTATTGACGTTACATATGTGTACGGTAGGTACTGACGTTACGTGTGTGTACGGTTGGTGTTGACGTTACGTATGTGTACGGTAGGTACTGACGTTACGTGTGTGTACGTTTGGTGTTGACGTTACATATGTGTACGGTTGGTGTTGACATTACATATGTTTACGGTTAGTGTTGACGTTACATATGTGTACCGTTAGTGTCGACGTTACATATGTGTACCGTTAGTGTTGACATTACATATGTGTACGGTTAGTGTTGATATTACATATGTGTACGGTTAGTGTTGACGTTACGTGTGTGTACGGTTGGTGTTGACGTTATGTGTGTGTACGGTAGTTACTGACGTTACGTGTGTGTATGGTATGTAATTACGTTACATATGTGTACGGTTAGTGTTGACGTTACATACGTGTACAATTGGTGTTGACGTTACATATGTGTACCGTTAGTGTTGACATTACATATGTGTACGGTTAGTGTTGATATTACATATGTGTACCGTTAGTGTTGACATTACATATGTTTACGGTTAGTGTTGACGTTACATATGTGTACCGTTAGTGTTGACGTTACATATGTGTACCGTTAGTGTTGACGTTACATATGTGTACCGTTAGTGTTGACGTTACATATGTGTACGGTTAGTGTTGACATTACATATGTGTACGGTTAGTGTTGACGTTACATATGTGTACCGTTAATGTTGACGTTATATATGTGTACGCTTAGTGTTGACGTTACATATGTGTACGGTTAGTGTTGACATTATATATGTGTACAATTGGTGTTGACTTTACATATGTGTATCATCACTTTTGATGCTATATATGTGTACCGTAAGTGTTGACATTACATATGTGTACTGTTAGTATTTACGTTACATATGTTTACGGTAGGTACTGACGTTACGTGTGTGTATAGTAAACGTTGACGTTACATAGGTGTACCGTTAGTGTTGACGTTACATAGGTGTACCGTTAGTGTTGACGTTACATAGGTGTACGGTTGGTGTTGACGTTATGTGTGTGTACGGTTGGTGTTGACGTTATGTGTGTGTACGATAGGTACTGACGTTACATGTGTGTACGGTTGGTGTTGACGTTATGTGTGTGTACGGTAGGTATTGACATTACATATGTGTACGGTTGGCGTTGACGTTATGTGTGTGTACGGTAGGTACTGACGTTATGTGTGTGTAAGGTAGGTATTGACGTTATATGTTTGTACGGTAGGTACTGACGTTAAGTGTGTGTGTAAGGTAGGTATTGACGTTACATATGTGTACGGTAGGTACTGACGTTACATATGTGTACGGTTGGTGTTGACGTTATGTGTGTGTACGGTTGGTGTTGACGTTATGTGTGTGTACGGTAGGTATTGACGTTACGTGTGTGTACGGTTGGTTTTGACGTTATGTGTCTGCACTGTAGGTGGTGACGTTACATATGTGTACGGTAGGTATTGACGTTATATATGTGTACGGTAGGTACTGACGTTACGTGTGTGTACGGTTGGTGTTGACGTTACGTATGTGTACGGTAGGTACTGACGTTACGTGTGTGTACGTTTGGTGTTGACGTTACATATGTGTACGGTTAGTATTTACGTTACATATGTTTACGGTAGTTACTGACGTTACGTGTGTGTACGGTAGGTACTGACGTTACGTGTGTGTACGGTAGGTATTGACGTTACGTGTGCGTACGGTAGGTACTGACGTTACGTGTGTGTACGGTAGGTACTGACGCTATTTGTGTGTACGGTAGGTATTTACGTTACATGTGTGTACTGCTGGTGTTGACGTTATGTGTGTGTACTGTAGGTACTGACGCTATGTGTGTGTACGGTAGGTACTGACATTACATGTGTGTACTGCTGGTGTTGACGTTATGTGTGTGTACGGTAGGTACTGACATTACATGTGTGTACTGTTGGTGTTGACGTTTTGTGTGTGTACGGTAGGTACTGATGCTATGTGTGTGTACGGTAGGTACTGATGCTATGTGTGTGTACGGTAGGTACTAACGTTATGTGTGTGTACGGTAGGTACTGACGTTATGTGTGTACGGTAGGTGTTGACGTTATGTGTGTGTACGGTAGGTACTGACGTTACGTGTGTGTACGGTAGGTACTGACGTTATGTCGTGTACGGTAGGTACTGACGTTACGTGTGTGTACGGTAGGTACTGACGTAACGTGTGTGTACGGTAGGTACTGACGTTACATATGTTTTCGGTAGGTACTGACGTAACGTGTGTGTACGGTAGTTACTGACGTTACGTGTGTGTACGGTAAGTATTGGCGTTACGCGTGTGTACGGTAGGTATTGACATTACGTGTGTGTACGGTAGGTACTGACGCTATGTGTGTACGGTAGGTACTGACGTTATGTGTGTGTACGGTAGGTACTGACGTTATGTGTGTGTACGGTAGGTATTGACGTTACGTGTGTGTACGGTTAGTGTTGACATTACATATGTTTACGGTAGGTATTGACGTTACGTGTGTACGGTAGGTATTGACGTTACGTGTGTACGGTAGGTATTGACGTTACGTGTGTATGGTAGGTACTGACGTTAGGTGTGTACGGTAGGTACTGACGTTATGTGTGTATGGTAGGTATTGACGTTACGTGTGTATGGTAGGTATTGACGTTACGTGTGTACGGTAGGTATTGACGTTACGTGTGTATGGTAGGTACTGACGTTAGGTGTGTACGGTAGGTACTGACGTTATGTGTGTATGGTAGGTACTGACGTTATGTGTGTGTACGGTAGGTATTGACGTTACGTGTGTACGGTAGGTATTGACGTTACGTGTGTACGGTAGGTATTGACGTTACGTGTGTGTACGGTTAGTGTTGACATTACATATGTTTACGGTAGGTATTGACGTTACGTGTGTACGGTAGGTACTGACGTTACGTGTGTGTACGGTAGGTACTGACGCTATGTGTGTACGGTAGGTACTGACGTTATGTGTGTGTACGGTAGGTACTGACGTTATGTGTGTGTACGGTAGGTATTGACGTTACGTGTGTGTACGGTTAGTGTTGACATTACATATGTTTACGGTAGGTATTGACGTTACGTGTGTACGGTAGGTACTGACGTTACGTGTGTGTACGGTAGGTACTGACGCTATGTGTGTACGGTAGGTATTGACGTTACGTGTGTATGGTAGGTATTGACGTTACGTGTGTACGGTAGGTATTGACGTTACGTGTGTATGGTAGGTACTGACGTTACGTGTGTACGGTAGGTATTGACGTTACGTGTGTATGGTAGGTATTGACGTTACGTGTGTATGGTAGGTACTGACGTTAGGTGTGTACGGTAGGTATTGACGTTACGTGTGTATGGTAGGTACTGACGTTACGTGTGTGTACGGTAAACGTTGACGGGTTAGTTAAGAGATACGTGATAGGAAGGCGGCATATGTGCAGTTCTTTTTACAGTCTTAATTAGTTGTTTGCCTCTTTAAACGCTTGATAACTATTAATTACTTCAAGTCCTACATTTTACTTATCCGGATTGATTTTGCGCGGTGGTATCATGTCTATATATCGTTTATATTCAGGTTTAAGTGTTACTAACATGATTCCCCTTCCCTTCCAGGACCAGTCACTAGTGCCGATTTACAGAACCGAAATGTGAAACAAGAATCCCCTCCGTCGCTAGGTCGTGGCATACGTACGTGTGTATGGTAACCGACGTCTTAAAGTCATCGTTGATGTGTCTGTACGCCTAGGGTAAAGATGGTGTACAGTTATAGGTCTTTACTTACAAACGCGTACGATGCACACATACAAATGCTTTCCGAGCATATTCTGAAAGTGGACATGCGCTAAGGCATCAGCAATATAATGGTGTGATTCCTGAACATGCATAAATTTAAGCTGTATATTTTTCTTTAATGGTGTTAAATCTAAAGCACGAATCAACTGCATTACCCGAACCGACTTTAAGTCTTTTTATTTAGTATTTCTACTAAGGCTTGCTTATCACACTGAAAAATCAGCTTATATCTAAATTTGTTTACTCAAATAACCATTGCCAGTTTGATTCGCACGAACTCTAAACAGGTAATATCACTAATCAAAACTAGATCCGTCCATGAAAAAGGCCACTGTACACAAACACACTGTAAATATATTGCTGCACAGCCAAAATATGAGTTACCTGCACTATCAGTCTACAACTCTTAAATTGCATAGGTTGTCCAGTCGTTATTAGATATGAACCAGAACCAATCAAAGAATTTGTAAGCATGTGGAACCCTTTTGATAAGGAAGGTGTGTATGACTAAGATGTTCCATTAGCACCAGAAAGATGTGAGTGCCCTACAACTTCTTTAACATATTTGGGTTTAGAGATAGATACAGAAGAAATGTTAATCGTAGTACTATTGGCAAAAGTAGCGTCGCTAGGTTATTTAATCAGTGAAATGATAGAGAAGTCCAGAGTTACGTTAAAATTTGACAGGAAAAGTGGCATTTTGTGCAAGGGAATTTCCTCGTGCTTGAGCTTTCGTAGGCAGCTGTATGAGGCTATGCCAATTCATCAAGCCATTTCACCATACCATCGAAAAAGTTCAATAAGGTCTTACAATCTGTTGTGTTCATTTCCCCCACAAACGAAAACATAATACAGATAATTTTTCTCTGCCTTATGAATTTGCTTTCTCGCGCACTTACCATTCTAAAAGTGACAAAAAGCTTTTCGAATAGGCAAACAGAAATACTACAACCCATGGACAAATATTTAAGTATATAATATTGCTCAGTAAAACAAAACCCAAAAGATCAAAGTCCCCTGGGTGATTTTGCAGCAACCTAAATGCACACTTTTTATCTTTGTATGTGTGCATCGTACGCGTTTGTAAGTAAAGACCTATAACTGTACACCATCTTTACCCTAGGCGTACAGACACATCAAAGATGACTTTAAGACGTCGGTTACCATACACACGTACGTATGCCACGACCTAGCGACGGAGGGGATTCTTGTTTCACATTTCGGTTCTGTAAATCGGCACTAGTGACTGGTCCTGGAAGGGAAGGGGAATCATGTTAGTAACACTTAAACCTGAATATAAACGATATATAGACATGATACCACCGCGCAAAATCAATCCGGATAAGTAAAATGTAGGACTTGAAGTAATTAATAGTTATCAAGCGTTTAAAGAGGCAAACAACTAATTAAGACTGTAAAAGGAACTGCACATATGCCGACTTCCTATCACGTATCTCTTAACTAACCCGTCAACGTTTACCGTACACACACGTAACGTCAGTACCTACCATACACACGTAACGTCAATACCTACCGTACACACATAACGTCAGTACCTACCATACACACGTAACGTCAATACCTACCGTACACACGTAACGTCAATACCTACCGTACACACGTAACGTCAATACCTACCGTAAACATATGTAATGTCAACACTAACCGTACACACACGTAACGTCAATACCTACCGTACACACACATAACGTCAGTACCTACCGTACACACACATAACGTCAGTACCTACCGTACACACATAGCGTCAGTACCTACCGTACACACACGTAATGTCAATATCTACCGTACACACACGTAACGCCAATACCTACCGTACACACACGTAACGTCAGTACCTACCGTACACACACGTTACGTCAGTACCTACCGAAAACATATGTAACGTCAGTACCTACCGTGCACACACGTAACGTCAGTACCTACCGTACACACACGTTACGTCAGTACCTACCGTACACACACGTTACGTCAGTACCTACCGTACACACACGTTACGTCAGTACCTACCGTACACACACGTAACGTCAGTACCTACCGTACACACACGTAACGTCAGTACCTACCGTACACACACGTAACGTCAGTACCTACCGTACACACACGTAACGTCAATACCTACCGTACACACACGTAACGTCAGTACCTACCGTACACACACATAACGTCAGTACCTACCATACACACACGTAACGTCAGTACCTACCGTACACACATGTAACGTCAGTACCTACCATACACACATAGCGTCAGTACCTACCGTACAAACACGTAATGTCAACACCAACCGTACACACACATAACGTCAGTACCTACCGTACACACACATAACGTCAGTACCTACCGTACACACACATAATGTCAACACCAACCGTACGCACACATAACATCAGTACCTACCGTACACACACATAACGTCAGTACCTACCGTACACACACGTAACGTCAGTACCTACCGTGCACACACATAACGTCAACACCTACCTTACACACACGTAACGTCAATACCTAACGTACACACACATAACGTCAATACCTACGTTACACACACGTAACGTCAGTACCTACCGTACACACACATAACGTCAGTACCTACCGTACACACATAACGTCAGTACCTACCGTACACACACATAACGTTAGTACCTACCGTACACACACATAGCATCAGTACCTACCGTACACACACATAGCGTCAGTACCTACCGTACACACACAAAAAGTCAACACCAACAGTACACACATGTAATGTCAGTACCTACCGTACACACACATAACGTCAACACCAGCAGTACACACATGTAATGTCAGTACCTACCGTACACATACATAGCGTCAGTACCTACAGTACACACACATAACGTCAACACCAGCAGTACACACATGTAACGTAAATACCTATCGTACACACACATAGCGTCAGTACCTACCGTACACACACGTAACGTCAGTACCTACCGTACACACACGTAACGTCAGTACCTACCGTACACACACGTAACGTCAATACCTCCCTTACACACACGTAACGTCAATACCTACCGTACACACACGTAACTCAATACCTACCGTACACACACGTAACGTCAATACCTACCGTACACACACGTAACGTCAGTACCTACCGTACACACACGTAACGTCAATACCAACCGTACACACACGTAACGTCAATACCTACGGTACACACACATAACGTCAACACCAACCGTACACACACATAACGTCAACACCAACCGTACACATATGTAACGTCAGTACCTACCGTACACATATGTAACGTCAATACCTACCATACACACACTTAACGTCAGTACCTACCGTACACACACATAACGTCAACGCCAACCGTACACATATGTAATGTCAATACCTACCGTACACACACATAACGTCAACACCAACCGTACACACACAAAAAGTCAACACCAACAGTACACACATGTAATGTCAATACCTACCGTACACACACATAACGTCGACACCAACCGTACACACACAAAAAGTCAACACCAACAGTACACACATGTAATGTCAGTACCTACCGTACACACACATAGCGTCAGTACCTACCGTACACACACAAAAAGTCAACACCAACAGTACACACATGTAATGTCAGTACCTACCGTACACACACATAACGTCAACACCAGCAGTACACACATGTAATGTCAGTACCTACCGTACACATACATAGCGTAAGTACCTACAGTACACACACATAACGTCAACACCAGCAGTACACACATGTAACGTAAATACCTATCGTACACACACATAGCGTCAGTACCTACCGTACACACACGTAACGTCAGTACCTACCGTACACACACGTAACGTCAGTACCTACCGTACACACACGTAACGTCAATACCTCCCTTACACACACGTAACGTCAATACCTACCGTACACACACGTAACGTCAATACCTACCGTACACACACGTAACGTCAATACCTACCGTACACACACGTAACGTCAGTACCTACCGTACACACACGTAACGTCAATACCAACCGTACACACACGTAACGTCAATACCTACCGTACACACACATAACGTCAACACCAACCGTACACACACATAACGTCAACACCAACCGTACACATATGTAACGTCAGTACCTACCGTACACATATGTAACGTCAATACCTACCATACACACACTTAACGTCAGTACCTACCGTACAAACATATAACGTCAATACCTACCTTACACACACATAACGTCAGTACCTACCGTACACACACATAACGTCAACGCCAACCGTACACATATGTAATGTCAATACCTACCGTACACACACATAACGTCAACACCAACCGTACACACACAAAAAGTCAACACCAACAGTACACACATGTAATGTCAATACCTACCGTACACACACATAACGTCGACACCAACCGTACACACACAAAAAGTCAACACCAACAGTACACACATGTAATGTCAGTACCTACCGTACACACACATAGCGTCAGTACCTACCGTACACACACAAAAAGTCAACACCAACAGTACACACATGTAATGTCAGTACCTACCGTACACACACATAACGTCAACACCAGCAGTACACACATGTAATGTCAGTACCTACCGTACACATACATAGCGTAAGTACCTACAGTACACACACATAACGTCAACACCAGCAGTACACACATGTAACGTAAATACCTATCGTACACACACATAGCGTCAGTACCTACCGTACACACACGTAACGTCAGTACCTACCGTACACACACGTAACGTCAGTACCTACCGTACACACACGTAACGTCAATACCTCCCTTACACACACGTAACGTCAATTCCTACCGTACACACACGTAACGTCAATACCTACCGTACACACACGTAACGTCAATACCTACCGTACACACACGTAACGTCAGTACCTACCGTACACACACGTAACGTCAATACCTACCGTACACACACATAACGTCAATACCTACCGTAAACATATGTAACGTAAATACTAACCGTACACATATGTAACGTCAACACCAAACGTACACACACGTAACGTCAGTACCTACCGTACACATACGTAACGTCAACACCAACCGTACACACACGTAACGTCAGTACCTACCGTACACATATGTAACGTCAATACCTACTGTACACATATGTAACGTCACCACCTACCGTGCAGACACATAACGTCAAAACCAACCGTACACACACGTAACGTCAATACCTACCGTACACACACATAACGTCAACACCAACCGTACACACACATAACGTCAACACCAACCGTACACGTATGTAACGTCAGTACCTACCGTACACATATGTAACGTCAATACCTACCATACACACACTTAACGTCAGTACCTACCGTACAAACATATAACGTCAATACCTACCTTACACACACATAACGTCAGTACCTACCGTACACACACATAACGTCAACGCCAACCGTACACACACATAACGTCAACACCAACCGTACATCTATGTAACGTCAACACTAACGGTACACCTATGTAACGTCAACACTAACGGTACACCTATGTAACGTCAACGTTTACTATACACACACATAACGTCAGTACCTACCGTAAACATATGTAACGTAAATACTAACGGTACACATATGTAATGTCAACACTTACGGTACACATATATAGCATCAAAAGTGATGATACACATATTTAAAGTCAACACCAATTGTACACATATATAATGTCAACACTAACCGTACACATATGTAAAGTCAACACTAAGCGTACACATATATAACGTCAACACTAACGATACACATATGTAACGTCAACACTAACCGTACACATATGTAATGTCAACACTAACCGTACACATATGTAATATCAACACTAACCGTACACATATGTAATGTCAACACTAACGGTACACATATGCAACGTCAACACTAACGGTACACATATGTAATGTCAACACCAACCGAACACATATGTAACGTCAACACTAACCGTACACATATGTAACGTCAACCCTAACGGTACACATATGTAACGTCAACACTAACGGTACACATATGTAACGTCAACACTAACGGTACACATATGTAACGTCAACACTAACCGTACACATATGTAATGTCAACACTAACGGTACACATATGTAATATCAACACTAACCGTACACATATGTAATGTCAACACTAACGGTACACATATGTAACGTCAACACCAATTGTACACGTATGTAACGTCAACACTAACGTACAAATATGTAGCGTAATTACATACCATACACACACGTAACGTCAGTAACTACCGTACAGACACATAACGTCAACACTAACCGTACACATATGTAATATCAACACTAACCGTACACATATGTAATGTCAACACTAACGGTACACATATGTAACGTCAACACTAACGGTACACATATGTAACGTCAACACTAACCGTAAACATATGTAATGTCAACACCAACCGTACACATATGTAACGTAATTACATACCATACACACACGTAACGTCAGTACCTACCGTACACACACATAACGTCAACACCAACCGTACACACACGTAACGTCAACACTAACCGTACACATATCCAACGTCAACACTAACCGTACACATATGTAACGTCAACACTAACCGTACACATATGTAACGTCAACACCAATTGTATACGTATGCAACGTCAACACTAACCGTACACATATGTAACGTAATTACATACCATAGACACACGTAACGTCAGTAACTACCGTACACACACACATAACGTCAACACCAACCGTACACACACGTAACGTCAACACTAACCGTACACATATGTAATATCAACACTAACCGTACACTTATGTAATGTCAACACTAACGGTACACATATGTAACGTCAACACTAACGGTACACATATGTAACGTCAACACTAACCGTACACATACATAATGTCAACACCAACCGTACACATATGTAACGTAATTACATACCATACACACACGTAACGTCAGTACCTACCGTACACACACATAACGTCAACACCAACCGTACACACACGTAACGTCAACACTAACCGTACACATATCCAACGTCAACACTAACCGTCCACATATGTAACGTCAACACTAACCGTACACATATGTAATGTCAACACTAACGGTACACATATGTAACGTCAACACCAATTGTACACTTATGTAACGTCAACACCAACCGTACACATATATAATGTCAACACCAACCGTACACATATGTAACGTCAACACCAAGCATACACATATGTAACGTCAACACCAACCGAAGACTATGTAACGTCACTACCTACCGTACACCGTGCATGAATGAGAGATTTAGGTATATGGACATTTCAGTTTGATAGTCAAATAGCTCGACTTGTGGGAAGGAGCGTCAACAACTACCATTCACACACGTAAAGTCAACACCTATCATACACACACAAAACGTCAACACCTACCTTACACACACATAACGCCAACACCTACCATACACACACATAACGTCAACACCTACCGTACACACACAGAACGTCAACACCTACCGTACACACACATAACGTCAACACCTATCATACACACGCGTAACCTCAACACCTACCGTACACACACATAACATCAACACCTACCGTACACACACATAGCGTCAACACTTACCTTACACACACATAAAGTCAACACGTACCATACACACACATAAAGTCAACACCTACTATACCCACACATGACGTCAACACCTACCATACACACACGTAACGTCAGCACCTACATTACACACACACAGCATCAACACCTACCATACACACACATCAAATCAACACCTACCATACACACACATAACGTCAACACCTACCATACACACATTAAGTCAACACCTACCGTACACACACACAACATCAACACCTACCATACACACACATAAAGTCAACACCTACCTTACACACAGGAAGTCAATACCTACCATACACACATTAAGTCAACACCTACCATACATACACAAAACGTCAACACCTACCGTACACACACAGAACGTCAACACCTACCGTCCGCACACATAACGTCAACACCTACCATACACAGATAACGTTAACACCTACCATACACACATACAGTCAACACTTACCTTACACACATAAAGTCAACACCTACCATACAAACACATAAAGTCAACACCTACCATACACACACATAACGTCAACACCTACCTTACACACACATAACGTCAGTACCTACCGTACACACACATAACGTCAACGCGAACCGTACACATATGTAATGTCAATACCTACCGTACACACACATAACGTCAACACCAACCGTACACACATGTAACGTCAGTACCTACCGTACACACACATAACGTCAACACCAACCGTACACACACATAACGTTAACACCAACCGTACATCTATGTAACGTCAACACTAACGGTACACCTATGTAACGTCAACACTAACGGTACACCTATGTAACGTCAACGTTTACTATACACACACGTAACGTCAGTACCTACCGTAAACATATGTAACGTAAATACTAACGGTACACATATGTAATGTCAACACTTACGGTACACATATATAGCATCAAAAGTGATGATACACATATTTAAAGTCAACACCAATTGTACACATACATAATGTCAACACTAACCGTACACATATGTAACGTCAACACTAAGCGTACACATATATAACGTCAACACTAACGATACACATATGTAACGTCAACACTAACCGTACACATATGTAATGTCAACACTAACGGTACACATATGTAATATCAACACTAACCGTACACATATGTAATGTCAACACTAACGGTACACATATGCAACGTCAACACTAACGGTACACATATGTAATGTCAACACCAACCGAACACATATGTAACGTCAACACTAACCGTACACATATGTAACGTCAACCCTAACGGTACACATATGTAACGTCAACACTAACGGTACACATATGTAACGTCAACACTAACGGTACACATATGTAACGTCAACACTAACCGTACACATATGTAATGTCAACACTAACGGTACACATATGTAATATCAACACTAACCGTACACATATGTAATGTCAACACTAACGGTACACATATGTAACGTCAACACCAATTGTACACGTATGTAACGTCAACACTAACCGTACAAATATGTAACGTAATTACATACCATACACACACGTAACGTCAGTAACTACCGTACAGACACATAAAATCAACACTAACCGTACACATATGTAATATCAACACTAACCGTACACATATGTAATGTCAACACTAACGGTACACATATGTAACGTCAACACTAACGGTACACATATGTAACGTCAACACTAACCGTAAACATATGTAATGTCAACACCAACCGTACACATATGTAACGTAATTACATACCATACACACACGTAACGTCAGTACCTACCGTACACACACATAACGTCAACACCAACCGTACACACACGTAACGTCAACACTAACCGTACACATATCCAACGTCAACACTAACCGTACACATATGTAACGTCAACACTAACCGTACCCATATGTAATGTCAATACTAACGGTACACATATGTAACGTCAACACCAATTGTACACGTATGCAACGTCAACACTAACCGTACACATATGTAACGTAATTACATACCATAAACACACGTAACGTCAGTAACTACCGTACACACACACATAACGTCAACACCAACCGTACACACACGTAACGTCAACACTAACCGTACACATATGTAATATCAACACTTACCGTACACTTATGTAATGTCAACACTAACGGTACACATATGTAACGTCAACACTAACGGTACACATATGTAACGTCAACACTAACCGTACACATATATAATGTCAACACCAACCGTACACATATGTAACGTAATTACATACCATACACACACGTAACGTCAGTACCTACCGTACACACACATAACGTCAACACCAACCGTACACACACGTAACGTCAACACTAACCGTACACATATCCAACGTCAACACTAACCGTCCACATATGTAACGTCAACACTAACCGTACACATATGTAATGTCAACACTAACGGTACACATATGTAACGTCAACACCAATTGTACACTTATGTAACGTCAACACCAACCGTACACATATATAATGTCAACACCAACCGTACACATATGTAACGTCAACACCAAGCATACACATATGTAACGTCAACACCAACCGAAGACTATGTAACGTCAACACCTACCGTACACCGTGCATGAATGAGAGATTTAGGTATATGGACATTTCAGTTTGATAGTCAAATAGCTCGACTTGTGGGAAGGAGCGTCAACAACTACCATTCACACACGTAAAGTCAACACCTATCATACACACACAAAACGTCAACACCTACCTTACACACACATAACGCCATCACCTACCATACACACAACTAACGTCAACACCTACCGTACACACACAGAACGTCCACACCTACCGTACACACACATAACGTCAACACCTACCATACACACACACAACATCAACACCTACCATACACACACATCAAGTCAACACCTACCATACACACGCGTAACCTCAACACCTACCGTACACACGCATAACATCAACACCTACCGTACACACACATAGCGTCAACACTTACCTTACACACACATAAAGTCAACACGTACCATACACACACATAAAGTCAACACCTACTATACCCACACATGACGTCAACACCTACCATACACACACGTAACGTCAGCACCTACCTTACACACACACAGCATCAACATCTACCATACACACACATCAAATCAACACCTACCATACACACACATAACGTCAACACCTACCATACACACACATAACGTCAACACCTACCATACACACATTAAGTCAACACCTACCATACACACACAAAACATCAACACCTACCATACACACACATCAAGTCAACACCTACCTTACACACAGGAAGTCAATACCTACCATACACACATTAAGTCAACACCTACCATACATACACATAACGTCAACACCTACCGTACACACACAGAACGTCAACACCTACCGTCCGCACACATAACGTCAACACCTACCATACACAGATAACGTTAACACCTACCATACACACATACAGTCAACACTTACTTACCTTACACACATAAAGTCAACACCTACCATACAAACACATAAAGTCAACACCTACCATACACACACATAACGTCAACACCTACCTTACACACACATAAGGTCAACACCTACCTTACACATACAGAACGTCAACACCTACCCTACACACATAAAGTCAACACCTACCATACACACACATAAAGTCAACACCTACCATACAAACACATAAAGTCAACACCTACCATACACACATAACGTCAACACCTATCATACACACATAAAGTCAACACCTACCATACAAACACATAAAGTCAACACCTACCATACACACACATAACGTCAACACCTACCTTACACACATAAAGTCAACACCTATCATACACACACATAAAGTCAACACCTACCATACACACACATAACGTCAACACCTACCTTACACATATAAAGTCAACACCTATCATACACACATCAAGTCAACACATACCATACACACATAAAGTCAACACCTACCATACACACATAACGTCAACCCCTACCATACACACACAGAACGTCAACACATACCGTCCACACACATAACGTCAACACCTACCATACACACACATAACGTCAACACCTACCTTACACACATAAAGTCAACACCTACCTTACACACATAAAGTCAACACCTACCTTACACATAAAAAGTCAACACCTACCTTACACACACATAACGTCAACACCTACCACACACACACATAAAGTCAACACCTACCATACACACATAAAGTCAACACCTACCTTAAACACACATAATGTCAACACCTACCACACACACACATAACGTCAACACCTACCGTACACACACATAAAGTCAACACCTATCATACACACATAAAGTCAACACCTACAATACACACATAAAATCAACACCTACCATACACACATAAAGTCAACACCTACCTTACACACACATAACGTCAACACCTACCACACACACACATAACGTCAACACCTACCGTACACACATATAAGTCAACACCTACCATACACACACACATAACGTCAACACTTACAATACACACATGAAGTCAACACCTACCATACACACATAAAGTCAACACCTACCTTACACACACATAACGTCAACACCTACCATACACACACATAACGTCAACACCTACAATACACACATAAAGTCAACACCTACCATACACACACATAACGTCAACACATACAATACACACATAACGTCAACACCTACCGTCCACACACATAACGTCAACACCTACCATACACACACATAACGTCAACACCTACAATACACACATAAAGTCAACACCTACCATACACACACATAACGTCAACACATACAATACACACATAACGTCAACACCTACCGTCCACACACATAACGTCAACACCTACAATACACACATAAAGTCAACACCTATCATACACACACATAAAGTCAACACCTACCATACACACACATAACGTCAACACCTACCTTACACACATAAAGTCAACACCTATCATACACACATAACGTCAACACCTACCACACACACACATAACGTCAACACCTACCGTACACACACATAACGTCAACACCTACCGTACACACATAACGTCAACACCTACCATACACACACATAAAGTCAACACCTACCTTACACACATAAAGTCAACACCTACCATACACACATAAACTCAACACCTACCTTACACACATAAAGTCAACACCTACCTTACACACATAAAGTCAACACCTACCTTACACACATAAAGTCAACACCTACCTTACACACATAACGTCAACACCTACCACACACACAAATAAAGTCAACACCTACCATACACACATAAAGTCAACACCTACCTTAAACACACATAACGTCAACACCTACCACACACACACATAACGTCAACACCTACCGTACACACACATAAAGTCAACACCTATCATACACACATAAAGTCAACACCTACCTTACACACATAAAGTCAACACCTACAATACACACATAAAGTCAACACCTACCATACACACTTAAATTCAACACCTAACTTACACACACATAACGTCAACACCTACCACACACACACATAACGTCAACACCTACCATACACACACACATAACGTCAACACATACAATACACACATGAAGTCAACACCTACCATACACACATAAAGTCAACACCTACCTTACACACACATAAAGTCAACACCTACCATACACACACATAACGTCAACACATACAATACACACATAAAGTCAACACCTACCATACACACATAACGTCAACACCTACCATACACACACATAACGTCAACACCTACCATACACACACATAACGTCAACACCTACCATACACACATTAAGTCAACACCTACCTTACACACATAAAGTCAACACCTACCTTACACACATAAAGTCAACACCTACCTTACACACACATAACGTCAACACCTACCACACACACACATAACGTCAACACCTTCTATACACACATAAAGTCAACACCTAGCTTACACACACATAACGTCAACACCTACCACACACACACATAACGTCAACACCTACCGTACACACACATAAAGTCAACACCTACCGTCCACACACATAACGTCAACACCTACAATACACACATAAAGTCAACACCTACCATACACACACATAACGTCAACAACTACCATTCACACACGTAAAGTCAACACCTATCATACACACACATAAAGTCAACACATACCATACACACACATACAGTCAACACCTTCCATACACACATAACGTCAACACCTACCTTGCACACACATAACGTCAACATCTACCGTACACACACATAAAGTCAACACCTACCATACACATATAAAGTCAACACCTACCATACACACATAACGTCAACATCTACCATACACACACATAAGGTCAACACCTACCATACACACATAACGTCAACACCTTCCATACACACATAACGTCAACACCTACCGTACACACACATAAAGTCAACACATACCATACACACACGTAAAGTCAACACCTACCATACACACACATAAAGTCAATACCTTCCATACACACATCAAGTCAACACCTACCTTACACACACATTAAGTCAACACATGCCATATCCCCCACCTCCTGCATACGTGTCTGAAAATCGTTCCCTTGACTGGTATAGCTACACTACCCGTCCGTCCGTCACTGTAATTAAAAAAGAAATTTACCTTGGACCATTGCCATTGTCCTGAAGAATAGGAGCACTGCAGTGATGAAGATGAGTGCCATCAGTAGACGGGCATCCATCTAAAATAGTGATTTTTTCCTTCATTTTTTATTATTTTAAAAATTTTTAAGAAAGTATTTGATCGCTCCTTTTTCAGGAATAAACGCTTAACCATTAACACTGTTTTAATGATAGTCATTTGGTTTCAGCATGTATGACCATAAGTTTTATCAAGGCACATACTAGATATATTAACATGAAATAATGCGCTTGATAATGCCATTAAGATATCACTTAACTCGGATTTGACCTAGGTTTGAATGACATGTGTCGTCTATTAAGAGGACGCTTATCATTCCGGAACACCTGTTTTTCATCTCCTTGATTTTTTATTATAAAATTCAATGCGTCAATTAAAAAACCTTTTTTAGTCATAGCGCAAAGCGGAAACTACTACTACTGCATAACAATTAACAGACAAAATTTCCACAATTAAATACTAGTCACAGGTTTTCTACCTACATAAAGTAATGATGGATTTTATCCACTACACTGAATACATTAAAGAGTGATACTGTTTTAAGTGTTGAAATTGTAAAGAGATTTTAGGACTCTGGATCATACAGACGTGTCAATACTCTAAAACAGAAGTACGTATTTTTGGATGCTGAAATCATTTATGTATAAGAAATTGACTTAAAGGTTCAAGTCATATTTCCTCGCTAAAAACATATTTTGTACTTTAAAAAAATCCTCTGAGTAATTATCATATAGAAGACATACACAATAGATTTGAATTTCCACAACTTAGTTTATTAAATTTGATAATTTAGCATATAATGAACAAAAGCTTCAACAAAAAGAACACGAACTAGATTTGTAAAACGTGTATTAGAAATCGTTTTCATGTATAATCAATATTGGTTTTTACAATTTCGCTTGTTTGGATATTGATCCACTTTGCTATTTATTTCATGCGTTCATTTCGGAATAGTTAACTTAGATACCCAAATGATAATACAATGGGGCAAATTGCAAGTTAAATTCCAACCAGTCAGAATAATAGAACCAATGATGATAAATGAATGAAGGAGGAAAAAATCAATCACATTTCTGGTTATTTTTTTTAACTAATTTTGACACATTTCTGTGCTCTGATATTGCGGTAGCTCTCTGACACGATTTTTAACACGTTTTAGAGCACTTTTAAACACGTATCTACATGCAGACATCAAACAAAAGGATATGATCCTTCCGTATGCCTAGACCTCTGATCGATACCTTATTAAGCCTCTGATATGTTGCATAACTGATGACGTGACGGAATACTTCTGAATTTGTTAGTTAATTGAAACAATTCTCAACTGATGACGCATTGCTGAGTTTTGTGACATATTGCTAGAATTCTGTCTCAAGGTTTCGTATGGGTTTCTTTAACGTATGTTGAATCTGACACGTTGCTTGGCATACGGAACATAACAAGCACTATGACCTAATGCTATAGTGTTTTATGTGAAGTGGATGGACGTGAAATAATGTGACGAGACATTCCTGGACTGGTCCGGTTGAGTCTTATCGTATCACTTAGTCTAACGAAAATCATTTTAAGACAGACGTGTCGGCATTTTATAACGTTTCGACATAACAAGGAATTTTGTATATCGTCCGTTACCTGAATATCGATAGGTTAAAAGTTTTACTTCCAAAATATCGTAGCACTTCCTACAGGTTGCTTGGCTGCGAACAAGTCTTTGGCCTTTGCTATTTTTGTAGTGCTAGGCCTAAACATATCTCTTTGACACATTTTTTTGGTATTACAAACGTGGCTTGAGATCTCATACAATGCTATATAGATATATATACATCTGACACTGTGTATTAGCTCTAACACGATACGCGATTTTTGACTCGAGGCTAAAGATTTGACACGTTTTTACCAATACTGAATCGATGCTATGCTTTTGGCTTGAGACTTAGAATTTTGCAAGGAACAACACTGCTGAAACGATAGTAGGCATTTAAATTGAAGCCAAACATCTAAAACTTTGTTATAATTATAACATGATGCCAGGTTGCTGGATCTAAACATCTGACGCTAGGGATCCGACAGAGTAACAGGCGGTACGAGGACTTTGACTCTGTGCTAAACAGCTGAGCCATTGAACACCTTTTACATGATATTATGGTTTTCGGACAAGGATTAACATTTGACACCTATAATATTGCTGACTTTAGGCTTTTGACAAAATATGCATATAACGTTGAAATACATGCAAACGGCCCTGAGATAGTCTGTCCGTCTTCTGGCAGGTTCTTCTGCCAAATAGTCGGTCTGTCCCTCTTCTAGCAGGGAATGTGGCCCAAACATGGATGTGTTCTTCTTCCGGCAGGAAATACGGCCAAAAAGTGAATCAGCCCAATAAGGGGAGAAAGTAGAACAACTTCAAACTGTTTTGTAGGAAGAAGTTGTTTTGCTTCTTTCGCCCATCTATGTGTAAATGCAACTTTATATATATATACATGTATATAAATGGTGGGTCAGTCTTCCTCGAGCCTACTAGCGGATTTGCCTCAATTACTTTAATGTTTAGTGCATTATGACTCACTTACCTATGCATCATATTAAGAACTGAAAAGCTAAATGTTGGTTGAAAGAAAATATTGTCTCCCTTGCATGGTACACACAGAGAGAAAAATCATTGATAGCTGTTTAATGTTTTGCCACGATCACTTTTTTATCCCTCTTGACCAACCCAGCCAGATATTAACTAATAATTTAAACACTATTTATAGTTGATCAGAAGGTAATTTACCAGCAGTTTGTCAGATTTAAATGTGTAGTATGTTACAAGTGTACTGTACATATATCATTAGTCGTGCATTACAATATATTGATTGAGATATATCAAACCTGAACACATGCGTAATTTCAATATAATATGAAACGGTTTCCTGTGATATGGAGCGTATCCATTAAAGATGAATGAAAAATAACAAACACCTACAAGTAAGGTACGGGACAAATAGCGGTTAACTATACCCAAGAGAACACAGACATATCATATAATAAATCAGATAATAGATGACGAAATGTTTTAACTGTGATACAAATGCCTTCATTATATTATACAGTATGCAAGCTTTTTATGTTTAACACACTGTAAAACGACGAATATGCTAAAACTGAGATTATCGAAATACTCAGAACCAATAAACATTCCAAATAGACGACAACACGCATCCCATCGATTTGGAGTAAAAGAATGTGGCTCCACTTTAGATATATTTTGACATGTGAATAAAAAACAGTTATATCTATCCAGGTGATATTTCAAATCCGTAGGGGGGAGCACAGGGAGGACTACGAGAAGGACAAGGCTACCAGGTGCACCAATGAGATTTCACCACGCCATAGCGTTCATGTTTGTCATCTATCCGACGTCCGTCAACTTTTATTCGAATCATTACTTGTCTTGAACGACTGAATTGATTTTGATCAAATTTGGTAAAAGAAACCAAACGTTACATAAAATGACGATTTAGTTCCCCAGGGCAGGAGGGGAGGGGCACGTTTTGGGAAATAGAGGTACATGTAAATTCATAAATCGAGACTTTGCCTGAACGAATGCATGGATTTTCATCAGTATTTGAGCAAAGGGAATATATTATATAACAGTACTTGAAATTGAGTCACATTCAAATACTCCAAATCACTATCAAATGACTTTGATCAAATTTTGATCAATTTTGCGAATAGGAGAAATTATGATTATCTTTTAAATTCCTACCAGTTCTTAACTACTGAATTGATTTGGATCATAATCTTGTTTTGGGCATTATTGGTAAAAGGGACCCCATCCCCTCCCCCTCAAGTACAAGAAGGGAACCAGAATGCTAAATGTTAGTTGAACGAAAGTTTTATCTTCCTTGCATGGTAAACAAAAAATCGGCTCTAAGAATAAAAACAACAAACCTAATAAAACAAAATCATTGATGTTTGTTTTTGATGTTTGGCCATGTTCACTTAAATATCCCTCTGGATCCCTTTGTTTCTTAATTGAAAAATAAATCAAAAACTAGTAAAACAAAATGACATAGTTCAATTGATAATATATGACTGATCGTCTTTAAAACGGAAACTTTATTAGACATTTGTGTAAATCATCACGATATTACATAATAATTCAACATATGGCCGCTGAGAGGGTAATTTACCAACAGTGAGTCAGAAAGTCTATTAAATGTGTAGTATGCTGCTAGTGCAATGTACGTACAATGTATATTGCAATACTTTGAGGGAAATTAGCAATGCAATAACAATACATTAACTGGGATAAATCAAATTAATATTTCATATCATTTTAATTCGACAAGAAAACAGGTCAAATGAGAAGGAAGTAAATTATTTCTCTCTCATTCTACATAGTTATACAGTTGAGATGAATTAATTTAATACAAACATGAATTAGATAATTGATTTCTGTTTCGTCTCTACGTAGTGTAAGTATTGATAAGGGTGTATCATTAACTGTAAATATTAGCAATGAAATGCTAAAACAGCTTGCAAACCATTTCAATTATATACTCATGAACGTCGATTATATGACAGAATTGATTGAATGGTACCCGCATACAATATTATAACGCAGACCACGAGGAGCACAGGGAAGCAACGAGGAGAAAGGGGAAGACCACGAGAAGCATTGGAAGGAGTACAGGAAGGACCACACAGAACACAGGAAGGACCACGAGGAACAAAGGAAGGACCACGAGGAACAACGGGAAAGAACACGAGGAACACAGGAAGGACCACGAGGAACACCGGGAAAGAATACGAGGAACACAGGAAGGACCACGCGTAACACAGGAAGGACCATGAGGAGCACCGGGAAGCAACGAAGAGCATAGGGAGGATTAAAAGGAGCACAGGAAGGACCACGAGGAACAAAAAACGGACCACGAAAAACACATGATGGACCATGGGTAGCACATGCAAGCAGCTAGGAGCACAGGGAGGACCAAAAAAGAGCATAGGGAGGACTAAAAGGAGTACAGGAAAGACAACGAGAAGCACAGGCAGGACCACGAGGAACACAGGACGGACCACGGGGAGCACAGGGAAGCAAGGAGAGGCATATGGAGGACCAAAAGGAGCACAGGAAGGACCACGAGAAGCACAGGGAGGACTAAGAGGAGCACAGACAGGACCAAAGGCAACACAGGCAGGACTACGAGCAACACAGGAGCAGAAGAACTTAGATCACCTGGACTCTGAAGAATCCTTCCATTCGATACAAAACAGCTACGAATTGTCACATGAAGCAAGTGTGTTTCAGTATAAATATTGGTGTTTCACCATGTAAGAGACATACCTGGATGTATAATCAGTAAGAAAGGCTTATGGTTGCCCGAATGGCTCAGTGGTACCATACTTGACTTTTACCAAATGCCAACAAACGTAATTAATATAAGTTGATAGAGCTTGTTTCGGAAATGTTGCAAAATGAATAAAGTATAATGTAATAAGTCGATTATATATTTGTTTTACTTTAGACTTTTGTACATAATAACTGTTAAATCAAGTAATTCAAATCCCCTCCATAGAAGACTCATTGTAAAGAATCAGCGACTCTTTTAAAATATTTAATGTCGGAAGTAATTGATTTTTTATCAATTTATTTTCATTACAGACAAACCTGTCTGTAAAGGACACCAAAGGGACAGATCAAAAGTGTCCTTAATAGACAGGTGTCCTTTATACAGAGGTTAATTATATAGTAAATTGGAAGGAGTCGGGTATGATGAGTCTGTCCTTTATAGACAAGGGTATTTTATATAGAGGTGTCCTTTATAACAGGTTTAAGTGTACTACTTCCTGCT
The DNA here is from genome assembly GCF_902652985.1 of Pecten maximus. Taxonomy (NCBI): domain Eukaryota; kingdom Metazoa; phylum Mollusca; class Bivalvia; order Pectinida; family Pectinidae; genus Pecten; species Pecten maximus. The sequence goes on along the minus strand of NC_047022.1, from coordinate 18,865,696 downwards.
AGCACCCGCTAGGCCAAGATGGCGGTCCTTTGAAGACAAAGAAGAATAACTTGTGATTCAATCTGCAACTACTGCATTCTGCAAAAAAATCTTATTCAATTTGCAACTAGCATTTATACTGTCAGGACCATTCTTTTCTGTGGAGTACTTTATATATTTTATATTTTTAAATTCCCAAGAATGATTTTTAAAGATTAAATATGTATCTGGACTTGCTGGAGATTTTCCATATAGTGAAATTGAGTTATTTCAGCATAAATATATGCATATATGCTTCAAATTCAAAAAAACAGAACACTATGCTATAATTAATTTTGCCCTAAATTATTCATCATTCTCAAGACTCTATGTAGACCTATAGCAGTAAATTATATCAGTATCTTATGGGCTACAGAGTTGGTTAATAAAGAAGTTTGCAAATATTGAATGATTGATATTCCTAAGTAGTGATCATTATTGATAATAACATTTTAGCACTGATTGATTTCATTAAGAAGTTAGTGGTTTTTTTCTGTCAAGCTATTCACTCAAAAAGCATCAACTTAGATAAGGGACAATTTTCTGAAAATCACACAAATATGAAAATATAGCAAATAATCTCTGAATGTTGATTTTTTAACAACTTCACTCATCATATTGTCATTCGGTAAGAAGATTTTGATTGATATGTTATGCTGATTTGTAATCCTTAAATTATCAATTTAATCATTTTGATGGTGTTGTACATGTATACAAAGAGAGACCAGACCTGCTTCTATAGAAATTCCGCTACAACGTATGGTCATAATAAACGTCTTATCATTTAAAACTTGACAACACCCATACTTTGCTTGACATAGAAATACTTCACCCATTTTGGGAACAGCTACTTGTGGTACCATGCATTGTAGTAGACACTATCCCAACTAAAATTTCGCTTTCTACTTTGCTATATTACACTTTTTCCCTGTCCATCAAGCCCTGTGCGCCAACACCAAAGGTTACTTCGGCTCAAAATTATTTACTTTGTATAGAAAAATAAGGATTTTAAATAATCTATTATATTTTCTCAATTTGCTGCTACCCTCAGACCCTTTGGATACCATACCAACCTTTCATAGAAGGTATTTCCCTTCCATTCAGGAATGGTTCAGACCAAATATGGACCAAATTATTTACTTTCTATAAATGAAGAAGTATTTTAAATAATCTTGTATATTTTCCAAATTTGCTCCTACCCACAGACCCTCGGTCCAGAATGGTTCAGGCCAAATATGCAGTAAACCCTTACATTCCCATAGTACAAGGTTTTATAGAATTTCCTTTGTTCCCTTTGTTTATCTCCGCTCTTCAGGCCCCAAGGGACAGGAACAAACCTCTGAAAGAAAATAATGCTCCTACTCCAAAATATGCTTCAGACCAAATATGGACCAAATATTTCAATTCCAAAGGAAGAAAAATCGTTTTAAATGATTTGCTATCCCTCCCTTCTGGACCCAGGGCCTTCCGCCACAATAGCCGAACCCACCAGTTATACTTAACTGATACCCCTTTTACCAAGAGATGTTTCAAATTGAACTCTTGTAATTCGTTGAAGATATTAAGATAAAAAAACAACAACAACAAAAAAAAAAAAAAAAAAAAAAAACTTTTGGGCTCAACTCCTCAGTCCCTGATAGTTCAAGAACCATATTTTACATAAACTGTGTTCCAATGCCCATAAGAACGCTTCAGAGCAAATTTAGTCAAAATTCATAATTCTTTTTTGGCTTGTCGAATAGAAGGATTCTTCAGAGCTTTGTATTTGGTGATCTGTGGCACTGACGTCAAGGTGATATAAGTTCTTCTGGTCCTTCCTGTGATGTTCGTAGTCCTCCCCGTGCTTCGCGTGGTCCTTTAAGTGTCCCTCGTGGACCTTCCTGTGCCCCTCGAAGCTGGACGCCGGACATAAGCCAGACAACAGATGCCATAAACACACTTTACCCTTTCAGGCCAGAGATGCATGACACTACATTACTAATTATTCCTACAAGAATAATGTGCAACAATGCGACTAATAGTATTTGGGACACATTTGTTCGACATTGCTATAAGCAGTCTAATACCCGAAAGTCTAATAAAATGGTACGTACCTTGTTTGTTCACCAGCTGTACTGTTATTCCTGCATTGGTGGAAAAAAAGAATCTTCTGAAATACACCTGTTTAATCCATGATAAGGTCACCAACAGATCACAAGCTCAGCATTAATTCAAATGAGCATGCGTGACTAACACCAACCCTGTCACGAATATGCAATGAACCAAACATCAGCTTGATGCGAATCCTCAATAGTTCAATAATTTTATATGTAGTAACAATGAAAACGTCATCACGCGCTACTTTACTATACATATTGATAGATACACTGACGTTCTCAGCAGACCTTTTCCTGGGCTCTCCACTTCCATTTAAATCTAAAAGCATGACCCGTAATAAAGATTCAGTTTATAAAAGTTCATAAGGGTGTGTATGAGTGTGTGGGTGTATGACTGGGTGTGTGTGAGGGTGTGTGCGAGTGTGTGTGTGTGTGTGTTGGGGGGGGGGGGGGTGTAAAATATAATAGTTTTATTTAAAAAATTGCAGATTACAAATTTGAATAGAATAGCTTAAAAAATTGGATCAAATAAGAATTTCTAGCTCTCCGCACAGCGTCCGCGGTATGTCGTCAATCCGACGTACGTCAACATTTGTTTTAAATCGCTACTATCTTGAACGACTAATTGTCAAATTATAAAACTTGTTGTTTTGTGTTTTGGTGTAGTTTTTCTTAAAGGGCGGGGGGTGATGGTCAAAAGAAATCAAATCATGTATAAACGAAATGTTTGCTCCCTTTAGACTGGAGAGGTGGGGTCCAATCGGAGAAATAGGTCTTAAGTCTATGATTTGATGAATTTTGGGTTATGACATAATCGGGCAAAGGAAATTGAATGTTTATGTTGCCCCCCTTGTGCTCGAGGGGACAGGCCATAAATGAGATATTAAGGTACATTGACTTAATTCAGATCACTATTAAATCATTTTGATTAGATTATGTCTTGGGCATTATTGGTATATTTTTATAAATGGATTATGCAATATCCCTGGGATTGGAAGGACGAGACCCAATAATGAAAATAGAAATAAAACATTTAAATCACTAATAATAATTCACGACTGATTTTTGTCTTTTCTTTTTCTTTTCTTTCTTTTGTTGTTGTTGCTGTTTTGTTCGAATTTTTTCATATTTTAGCAATATGATTGAAATGTTGTATGAATGGAGGTTATGCAATATCCCTGGGATCGGAAGGACAGGACCGAATATTGAAAATAGAAATACATCATTCGTGTGACTCCCTAGAGGCATGAGAAGAGGGGACAAATATATGAAAATTTGAAAAAACGGAGGGTCGAAGTCAGAAGGGAAATAGGGTAAATAAGGCAAATCACTACTTTTTATTGAAGACTGAATGAAAATTGATCAAATTCTATCTGAAGCATCATTAGGGAAAAGAAATCAAATGTATTATTGGATGGTGCGGTTCATGTGATGCATGAGAGTAGCGAATAGTATAGGATATTTAACATAATCTATTTCTATCCTTTGTCTGAAGCATGCGTTGGAAAAAGAAAGGGACCTACTTTTGTATCAAGAGTGGGTCTGACCCTCTTCAGGCAAGGGACATAGAAGAAGACTATCTTTAAACTAATTTTACCAGGAAGAGGAAATCTTGCCCTGAATTGCCCATCTTTACGTGTATGCTACGCAATGCAAAAATGGTTGGTCTGCCTTGGGCCTGATGAACAGATAAAATAGGGGAAAGAAAGTATCTTTATCTAGTATTTCTTCATTTATTTCAAGACATTCTGCAGTCTTTAATAAAGAATTAATAGATTCTGATTCAATCTACAGCATTTCTTGGAGATGTGACCTGAATATTGTAGATAATATATCACCTTTGAGGCAGAGAGACGGCTTCAATAGAGGAGGTAACAAATGTTTTTAATGTTGAGTGCTTTTCGACTAATTTGGCTATACATTACATTTATAATCAGAAAGTTAAAGATTAGGTCAAAGGAACAACCGTGTTAATTTCCCTGCATATTACACAGAGAGGCGGCTCAAAAATTAAAAACCAAATGTAACATAGTGATTAATAGTTGTTTAATGTTTTGCAATGATCTTTGATATATCCCTTTGGACCAAATCTTTCTCTCTTAATGGAGAGTTAAGTCAAATTAAGTGAAGGGAATTACAAACTTACAGTAATCATGTATGACTGATCTTCTTTAAACTGCCTGATCTAATCAACTTGTCAGATGAGAAGTTACCGACAGCGAGTCAGAACAACTATTGAAATATGTAGTTTACTGCCATTACTGCAATGTGTCACCGGGCATTAGCAATGTATTACAATACATTGATCAGGGTGAAATGAAAGGAGTATTTTATTATATAATTTCCTTAAGGCTAGAAAACATGTAAGTGAGAATGCATTAATATGCTTCGTGTTGACATTTATGGATTGTTAACATAAAATAGAAATATTTGCCTATCTTCAAGCTCGAATATTTGTCCAGGCACACAGGATTAAAAGGCAGGAAGGGATTTTGGCAGTAGGTTGTCCTTCAGTTAGTGCCGAGCTCAAAAATAAATCTTTCCTTAATAAGTTATCAATTAACCGTAGCAATAAACTCCAACATTATTAACATTCATATATTTGTCAATTCGCTTCCATGAAAAGCCGTGTATCTATGTAATCTATAAAAAGATTATTGGAGCCAATCAGATACACATACCGGTTTAATGGTACATGTATGTTGAATGCTGTTGAATAGGAAATGAGTTTGTGGTTAAAATTGATATTTCTGAGCAAATAGCATGATTCCATTAGAATGTAAAACAAGCAGCTCCCGTATGACGGAAATGTTAACCGTGATACACGTGTCGTAATTAGATTGTGTGATGTGTAAGCTTTTTGTATCTGACACAAACTCTGGAATGATAAAAAACGCTTCAATAGGAAATATTAAAAAAAGAAACAATTTACATTCCAACTAGACGTCAGAATGCATGAATCAGTTTGGAGTAATAAAAAAAGGCTTCAGTTTAAGGATAGTTTAACAGGTGGATTAAAACCAAATACATGTATGTGTCTATCAACTTCATCCAGTTGTATGTAATCGCATTCTAGATGAGGAGGAGGGAGGGAGGGAGGGAGGGAGGGAGGGAGGGAGGGAGGAGTAGGAGGAGTCTTACACCACATCAGGATAGAACTCCCGTAGCGTGGTCCAAGTTCCTCTGTGTCTGTGGACCTCTAGCATGACTCGCGGTACCGTGAGCCTTTTGACGCGCGTGCATAATCCCAGCAGAAACACGTGCCGGTGTGGAATTGTCACGCCGCTCCCTATGATCGCCGTGGTTTGATACAGTGGTTGGCATGGTTAAATCTTTCCTCGTGAAAATGAAACAATTGTTTACTTCAACCCCCACCAGCTTTTCACATTGAGTCTGTTGTAAATGTTCCTAATAGTAAATTCTACATTGGACGACTGCGGTGGTAGGATAAGGTTGTTGAATGACGTAAGTGGCCCGAGCGAATGTAACCGACGTGTTAGAACATAGGTTGACCCTGGAGTATATGATAAAGAGGTATCGCGGGCCAAATTGGTGGGATAGGTTGGGCGGAGACCCACATATTTCACGCGGAACCCCAGCTATTATGTAATTAGTAGGCACGCTGTGAGTGGTGACAATACTTGTTCGGGACAATGTCCAGCTGGCGCGTGCATATTTTCGGTGTACTCACTTGTCATGGGTGAATGAACATTATTAATCACATTAACTTTTTTTACGGTTCGCCATCTTTTCTCGCCCCCTCAACAGGATGTTAAAGTTTTGGCTATAAATCCATGAACATGTCAATTTCTCAGACATCACAGCGGATAATGTTTTGGCTAAGCACGCTTGAAGGGCTTTACAAATAGTCAGACATAGTAACGAAAAACACGAGAGCTGGATTTCAACAGGTTAACACCTGAATAGATATTCCCATGACAACGTTGTATTATTCTCGCACATATAGACTTTCCTGACAATCTTACGTTTAAACGGAACTTCAAATACCCTTCAAATATAACATAATTGTGGGAAAATGAAACGGGCAGCACTGAGACATTGCATTTGAAATCAAGATCAAATTACGTGTTTCCCTATGTTTAAATGTAAAAATCTGTTAATCGTCACGCTTACTTGAACTGTGTCGAAGATAAAAGTCAAAGGCATCTGTATTGAGTCGATTATGATAGAGGTATACTAAAGCATTTGGAAGACATTCAAGTTTTTTGACATGTTCTTTTGTAATTTAGATATATGATAATGGATTTTGTCAATTGAAAATAAGAACATTTCCCAATAGCAGATATTTGCACATAAACGTTTTCCATCAAAAGCATGATGTAATCTTTGAAGTTCCGTTTAAACGTAAGATTGTCAGGAAAGTCTATATGTGCGAGAATAATACAACGTTGTCATGGGAATATCTATTATGGGCCTTCAGTGAGGTCAATAAAGACGACGTTTTAACCTGTTGAAATCCAGCTCTCGTGTTTTTCGTTACTATGTCTGACTATTTGTAAAGCCCTTCAAGCATGCTTAGCCAAAACAAGTATTGTCACCACTCACAGCGTGCCTACTAATGACATAATAGCTGGGGTTCAGCGTGAAATATGTGGGTCTCCGCCCAACCTATCCCACCAATTTGGCCCGCGATACCTCTTTATCATATACTCCAGGGTCAACCTATGTTCCAACACGTCGGTCACATTCCCTCGGGCCACTTACGTCATTCTACAACCTTATCCTACCACCGCAGTCGTCCAATGTAGAATTTACTATTAGGAACATTTACATCAGACTCAATGTGAAAAGCTGGTGGGGGTTGAAGTAAATAATTGTTTCATTTTTTTCATGAGGAAAGATTTAACCATGCCAGCCACTGTATCAAACCACGGCGATCATAGGGAGCGGCGTGACAATTCCACACCGGCACGTGTTTCTGCTGGGATTATGCACGCGCGTCAAAAGGCTCACGGTACCGCGAGTCATGCTAGAGGTCCACAGACACAGAGGAACTTGGACCACGCTACGGGAGTTCTATCCTGATGTGGTGTAAGACTCCTCCTACTCCTCCCTCCCTCCCTCCTCCTCATCTAGAATGCAATTACATACAACTGGATGAAGTTGATAGACACATACATGTATTTGGTTTTAATCCACCTGTTAAACTATCCTTAAACTGAAGCCTTTTTTTATTACTCCAAACTGATTCATGCATTCTGACGTCTAGTTGGAATGTAAATTGTTTCTTTTTTTAATATTTCCTATTGAAGCGTTTTTTATCATCCCAGAGTTTGTGTCAGATACAAAAAGCTTACACATCACACAATCTAATTACGACACGTGTATCACGGTTAACATTTCCGTCATACGGGAGCTGCTTGTTTAACATTCTAATGGAATCATGCTATTTGCTCAGAAATATCAATTTTAACCACAAACTCATTTCCTATTCAACAGCATTCAACATACATGTACCATTAACCGGTATGTGTATCTGATTGGCTCCAATAATTTTTTTATAGATTACATAGATACACGGCTTTTCATGGAAGCGAATTGACAAATATATGAATGTTAATAATGTTGGAGTTTATTGCTACGGTTAATTGATAACTTATTAAGGAAAGATTTATTTTTGAGCTCGGCACTAACTGAAGGACAACCTACGGCCCAAATCCCTTCCTGCCTTTTAATCCTGTGTGCCTGGACAAATATTCGAGCTTGAAGATAAGCAAATATTTCTATTTTATGTTAACAATCCATAAATGTCAACACGAAGCATATTAATGCATTCTCACTTACATGTTTTCTAGTCTTAAGGAAATTATATCATAAAATACTCCTTTCATTTCACCCTGATCAATGTATTGTAATACATTGCTAATGCCTGGTGATACATTGGAGTACATTTACACTGGCAGTAAACTACATATTTCAATAGTTTTTCTGACTCGCTGTCGGTAACTTCTCATCTGACAAGTTGATTAGATCAGGCAGTTTAAAGAAGATCAGTCATACATGATTACTGTAAGTTTGTAATTCCCTATACTTAATTTGACTTAACTCTCAATTAAGAGAGAACGATTTGGTCCAAAGGGATATATCAAAGATCATTGCAAAACTTTAAACAACTATTAATCACTATGTTACATTTGTTTTTCAGTTTTTGAGCCGCCTCTCTGTGTAATATGCAGGGAAATTAACACGTTTGTTCCTTTGACCTAATCTTTAACTTTCTGATTATAAATGTAATGTATAGCCAAATTAGTCGAAAAGCACTCAACATTAAAAACATTTGTTACCTCCTCTATTGAACCCGTCTCTCTGCCTCAAAGGTGATATATTATCTACAATATTCAGGTCACATCTCCAAGAAATGCTGTAGATTGAATCAAAATCTATTAATTCTTTATTAAAGACTGCAGAATGTCATGAAATAAATGAAGAAATACTAGATAAAGATATTTCTTTCCCCTATTTTATCTGTTCCTCAGGCCCAAGGCAGACCCACCATTTTTGCATTGCGTAGCATACACATAAAGATGGGCAATTCAGGGCAAAATTTCCTCTTCCTGGTAAAATTAGTTTAAAGATAGTCTTCTTCTATGTCCCTTGCCAGAGGAGGGTCAGACCCACTCTTGATACAAAAGTAGGTCCCTTTCATTTTCCAACGCATGCTTCAGACAAAGGATAGAAATAGATTATGTTAAATATCCTATACTATTCGCTACTCAATAATACATTTGATTTCTTTTCCCTAATGATGCTTCAGATAGAATTTGATCAAATTTCATTCAGTCTTCAATAAAAAGTACTGATTTGCCTTATTTACCCTATTTCCCTTCTGACTTCGACCCTCCGTTTTTGCATATTTTCATATATTTGTCCCCTCCTCTCATGCCTCTAGTGAGTCACACAAATGATGTATTTCTATTTTCAACATTGGGTCCTGTCCTTCCGATCCCAGGGATATTGCATAACCTCCATTCATACAACATTTCAATTATATTGCTAAAATATGAAAAAATTCGAACAAAACAACAACAACAACAACAAAAACAACAACATAAACAACAACAACAAAAAGAAAGAAAAGAAAAAGAAAAGACAAAAATCAGTCGTTAAGTATTATTAGTGATTTAAATGTTTTATTTCTATTTTCATTATTGGGTCTCGTCCTTCCAATCCCAGGGATATTGCATAATCCATTTATAAAAATATACCAATAATGCCCAAGACATAATCTAATCAAAATGATTTAATAGTGATCTGAATTAAGTCAAAGCCAAAATTCATCAAATCATAGACTTAACACCTATTTCTCCGATTGGACCCAACCTCTCCAGTCTAAAGGGAGCAAACATTTCGTTTATACATGATTTGATTTCTTTTGACCATCACCCACCGCCCTTAAGAAAAACTACACAAAAACACAAAACAAGTTTTATAATTTGACAATAAGTCGTTCAAGATAGTAGCGATTTAAAACAAATGTTGACGTACGTCGGATTTACGACATACCGCGGACGCTGTGCGGAGAGCTAGAAATTCTTATTTTATCTAATTTTTTAAGCTATTCTATTCAAATTTGTAATCTGCAATTTTTTAAAATAAAACTATCATATTTTACACCCCCCCCCCCCCCCCCCCCCCCCCCCCCACACACACACACACACACACACACACGCACACACTCGCTCACACCCTCACACACACCCAGTCACACACCCTCACACCCACACACCCACACACACCCTTATGCACTTTTATAAACTGAATCATTATTACGGATCATGCTTGTAGATTCAAATGGAAGTGGAGAGCCCAGGAAAAGGTCTGCTGAGAACGTCATTGTATCTGTCAATATGTATAGCAAAAACAAGCGCGTGATGACATTTTCATTGTTACTACATGTACATATTAAACTATTGAACTATTGAGGATTCGCATCAAGCTGATGTTTGGTTCATTGCATATTCGTGACAGGGTTGGTGTTAGTCACGCATGCTCATTTGAATTAATGCTGAGCTTGTGATCTGTTGGTGACCTTATCATGGATTAAACAGGTGTGTTTCAGAAGATTCTTTTTTTTCCACTAATGCAGGAATAACAGTACAGCTGGTGAACAAACAAGGTACGTACCATTAGACGTTCGGGTATTAGACTGCTTATAGCAATGTCGAACAAATGTGTCCCAAATACTATTAGTCGCATTGTTGCACATTATTCTTGTAGGAATAATAGTAAACATACTTTGGAGTAGGGGTATCATTTCCTTTCAAACGGTGAATCTTGCCCCCAGGGCCAAAAGAACGAATGTAAACAAAGGGAACATAGCACGTTTATATAACCATTCTTCTACTGTGGGAATGTAAGGGTTAAGTGATGATTTGATCCGAACCGTTCTTGCATGATTGGGTCAGACCTTGTATAAAAGAAGGGTTTGGTCCCCGAGGGAATTGAGGGTCGGGAAATCGGCAAGGAAAGAGGAATCGGTTACAGAATACATCACAGCTAGTCAAGGACCATACAACACGTGTATGGTGTATCCAAAATATTGATACAATTATACTACATTAAGCTTGCGAATACCATAACATGACATTTGACATTTGACAAATGGCCATGAAATGACATGGGTACCGATCACGGGTGTCTACTATCTTAAGGAAAACGGCTTTACGATTTCAAATTAGATATGATTTGACATCATACCGATATATTTTGACATTGAACCGCTATAATTTGACATCATACCGCTAAAATTTGACATCATACCGCTATAATTTGACATCATACCGATATATTTTGACATTGAACCGCTATAATTTGACATCATACCGCTATAATTTGACATCATACCGATATATTTTGACATCATACCGCTATAAGTTGACATCATACCGCTATAATTTGACATCACACTGATATAATTTGACATCATACGAATATTAGCGTACACGCAGTGAAAACAAGCGGGCTGAAGTTAGCAGCGGATTCGTTATTCGTTATTGGGGATTCGAATAACGAATCCGCTGCCAGCAGCGGATTGGGGACTCGGTTTTTTAGGTTTAAATAATGTTTCTTTTTATTGACATTTTGACGATTGGATTCAAATAACAAATCCGTTTCAGCCGTGGATTAGAGATTCACTTACATATAAGTATTTTTCTTATTATATGTGATTGGGGATATCGAATAACGAATCCGCTGCCAGCAGCGGATTGGGGATTAAGTTTTTTAGGTTTAAATTATGTTTCTTTTTATTGACATTTTGACGATTGGATTCAAATAACAAATCCGTTTCAGCCGTGGATTAGAGATTCACTTACATATAAGTATTTTTCTTATTATATGTGATTCGGGATATCGAATAACGAACCCGCTGCCAGCAGCGGATTGGGGATTCGAATAACGAATCCGCTGCCAGCAGCGGATTGGGGATTCAGTTTTTTATGTTGAAATGATCTTTCTTTGTGTTGACATTTTAATGTTTGGATTCAAATAACGAATCCGCTGCAGTAGTGGATTGGGGATTCAGTTACATATACGTATTTTTCTTATTATAGGTGATTGGGGATTCGAATAATGAATCCGCTGCCAGCAGCGGATTGGGGATTCGAATAACGAATCCGCTGCCAGCAGCGGATTGGGGATTCAGTTTTTTATGTTGAAATGATCTTTCTTTATGTTGACATTTTAATGTTTGGATTCAAATAACGAATCCGCTGCAGCAGTGGATTGGGGATTCAGTTACATATACGTATTTTTCTTATTATAGGTGATTGGGGATTCGAATAATGAATCCGCTGCCAGCAGCGGATTGGGGATTCGAATAACGAATCCGCTGCCAGCAGCGGATTTCGGATTCAGTTTCTTAAGCCTAATTGCTATTTTTATACCCCCGCCATGAAATGGTGGGGGATGGTGGTATAGAGGAGTGTCTTCAGTAATACCAACTATATTTTATGAATGTGGCTAATTATTTGATATTTTTAAAAAAAAATATTAGCAACACGAATGAAATATATTTGGTATTACTGAAGATACTGTTAAATATTCTGTTCATTACATTCCATAGTAAAATATACCGAGGCAGCTCAATCTCTCCCAGAATCCACTGTAGTCCCTTGTCAGTGGCTTACAAATGTACGCAAAATTGTGACGTTATATGGCCTATATTCTATCTTACATTATACATCCTATAATTTCAAATCTTTACTTTCCGCATTGTCGTTTTTAAGCAGTGTTCTGATTGGTCAAATCAGAAAAAGTGATATTTTTCAAAATATCATTTTGATAGAATGAATAATTCTCAATATTTCACAGGTAAAAATCTAATAAATAGTGTTCGCGTGTCCGTCCCGTCCCGTCCCGCTTCAATATTAAACTTTATTAAAACATATCCTGTAATAGCGTTTGTTCTATCTGATTATGGATATTGATGGGAGAAATGATACCATGACAGCACTCATTATAAACAATTAAAAAAAAACAAAAAAACAGAATAACGATTCAAGATGGCCGCCAAATAGAGATTTCTGATTGGTCGATACTTAAATATCGTTCGACTTTTATGAAATTTGGTATAATATGCAGTCTGGCTATACAAAGACAATGGCATTATTTATTTTTGTAAAAAAAAAAAAAAAAAAAAGAAGAAAAAGAATTCTGGCCCCTTATTGGTTAAAATACAAACATTGTCCAAGTATCGATAACTAATTTCATGTGAAGACGGGACCATTTATGTCTTACAGACATTTCTAGTTCTTATAAAATATGATTTGGGGTTTCAGTTACATACATGTTCAATTGATATTTTTCCTTTTAATATATGATTGGAGATTCGAACAACAGCAGAATAGTTTAACAATATTATCCTATTTGTAGCATAAATATAATAACCAAGATTATTTTACTGATATAATTTTAGATTCCGTATACATGTTTGCATTCCAATCAAACCTTCAGCTATATCGAAATGATACTCTGGTCTTTATATATTACAATATATAACATACAGTGCTGGCGAAGAAACATAGAACTTTGTCTACTTGTAAAGAGACGATAAACCTCCCACAAGAAAGAAACTCTTGGCAGCAGATTTGAACTAGAATTCCATTATTGTTGATTGAATTACCAAGTAATTATATCATTGTAATACCCGCAAATTACCATTTTCGTAATTTATGATAAAATACGTCAATTAAACATCATAAACTGAATCCACAATACGCTATTGGCAACAAATTTGCTATTCGAATCACAAAATAAAAATGTAAAATCGAATCTCCAATCATAGTTTATCAAGCGGATTCGTTATTTGAATCCCCAATCACATATAATAAGAAAAAAATACTTATATGTAACTGAATCCCCAATCCACTGTTGCAGCGGATTCGTTATTTAAATCCAAACATTAAAATGTCAACTTAAAGAAAGATCATTTAAACATTAAAAAAAAACTTAATCCCCAATCTGCTGCTGGCAGCGGATTCGTTATTCGAATCCCCAATCCGCTGCTGGCAGCGGGTTCGTTATTCGATATCCCCAATAACATATAATAAGAAAAAAATACTTATATGTAACTGAATCCCCAATCCACTGTTGCAGCGGATTCGTTATTTAAATCCAAACATTAAAATGTCAACTTAAAGAAAGATCATTTAAACATAAAAAAAAAAAACTTAATCCCCAATCTGCTGCTGGCAGCGGATTCGATATTCGAATCCCCAATCCGCTGCTGGCAGCGGATTCGTTATTCGAATCCCCAATCCGCTGCTGGCAGCGGGTTCGTTATTCGATATCCCCAATCACATATAATAAGAAAAATACTTATATGTAACTGAATCTCTAATCCACGGCTGAAACGGATTTGTTATTTCAATCCAATCGTCAAAACGTCAATAAAAAGAAACATCATTTAAACATAAAACCGAATCCCCAATCCGCTGCTGGCAGCGGGTTCGTTATTCGATATCCCCAATCACATATAATAAGAAAAATACTTATATGTAACTGAATCCCCAATCCACTGTTGCAGCGTATTCGTTATTTGAATCCAATCGTCAAAACGTCAATAAAAAGAAACATCATTTAAACATAAAAAACTGAATCCCCAATCCGCTGCTGGCAGCGGATTCGTTATTCGAATCCCCAATAACGAATAACGAATCCGCTGCTAACTTCAGCCCGCTGTGAAAACAGGCTAAGGGGATTGATAAGCGCGGAAATCGGTAGCATAACCATGTCGTCGTCCCTTTGTGACGTTACGAAATGTCAACTAGACTGAGCCATTTTGAAAGAACTTATTAAGGCAAATTTAGCGATTTTCCTGTTACCTGATGATCTCTGTACAAAAAAAACTAACGCCGAGTATTTTGTCAAAAGCTAAACTGATATTGCGGATATTGGTGCATATCTAACTTCTCCACGAGGTAGGCTTACAACACATGACTTAAGCGGACATCTCCTAAAACATTCGAACATGTCATTAATAAATCTGTGTTGATACACGCTGTTCTTGACAACCAAAGTTAATCCGAGACGGACATTGTGGATTGTGAATATATCAATTAATTAAAAATGTAAAAGGCATTGAACAAAAATATTAAGTTGTTCCTTTTAATTTTTTTTAAAAATACTGTACTGGTGTCTTTATGAAGATTCACAAGAACTATATTATCTTAGCAACCACATATGTCTTAGTTACCAACGTCAAAACGCATCACAACTATTATTTTCTTCGTCCTGTATTATAAACGATTTGTTTGATGAATTGTACCTCATTTTGACTGCGTATACGGAAGCTTACCCGCAGTTAGCAACACATATATTCTATGGGACTCTTTGTCCGTTGCCAACTAACGGGCATCCTGTTTGCGACAGAAAATGGGACGTCATTGTCAATACTAATGCTACATAGAGACAAAACAGAAATACATTATCAGATTCATGTTTGTATTAAATTACTTGTGAAATGAGAGCTATGTCATCTAGTCCCTCCTCATTTTACTTGTTTCTAGTCATATTGAAAAGACATTATAAAGTATTCATTTGATATACCACAATCAATATATTGTTATCGTATTGCTAATTCCCCTCTGAATAATGTAATGCATATACATTACACTAGCAACATGCTAACAATTTTAATAGACTTTCTGAATCACTGTCAGTGAATTGCCTGCCACCTGCCATATTTTAAATTATTAGTTATATCCGAATGGTTTAAACAAATGTTTAAAATCCATTTAGTAGTTCAGAACTAGTAGTAATTTAAAGGATTCATCTCTATTCGGTCAAGCCCATTTCGCCACTCTAGCCCCCGGGGTGCATTGCCCCATATTTATACACCATTCGATCGCCTTTTCCCAATAATGCCTCAGACAAAATTTGAACAAAAGCAATGTGCATCAATTTACAGTATTATACCCTATCCGTCTGTTACTAGGAGAGTCACACCTTCGGGGAAACAATCCCTTATTTCCTTCGCTCAATTATGTTCCAGGCCAATCTTGATGAAAATCAAAATATTCGTTCAGGCAAAGTCATGATTTATTAATTTACCTCCTTTTTTTCCAAATGGACCCCGTTCTTTCGGCTCTAGGTATGCTAAAACCTCAATTTATGTAACATTCGATTTCTTTTACCCACAAAACTCCTGACCAAATGATCAAAATTCATTGAGTCGTTCAGGACAAGTAGCGATTCAAAAGAGAAATTGAATGACGTCGGATGGATGACAAGCAATTGCACCATGGCGTGGTAAAACCTTAATGGTCACCTCGTAGCCCTCTTTTCTCCTTGTGGTCCTCCTTGTGCTTCCCCTTGTCCCGTCTTTAGGCATTTAACGACTGCATAGATTGCCTAAGAGACCATATTTGCAACTTTGAGAGTATACATGTAGGAGGCGTTTAGGGGAACTTCTGTAATGGTTTCCCATTATAATTAATACTTATCATAGCAGTACATTGGGATTTCAACCAAACAAACCAGCAAAAATCCTTATACATTGTAGACGTGTGTAATCTTTAGGAGATAGAATTTACCTTCCAGTTTTGGAAAGCTAGATTGACCCCGACCCTGTGTAAGAAGACCACACATAACCTCATGGCGGGAAGCAGAGAGGGGGAAATGAGTTTTGACATAATGCTGTGTGAGAAATATAACAAAGAGTCTGATGTTTAGCCTCATGTCAAATGCCTGGTACCGCGTCAGAAGTAGTTCCAAAAGTCAGATATTAATCATCATGTCAAAATTAGGATCGAGTTAGAGGTATTACAAAGTGACTGAGCATTGTCGTACCTGAAAGTTATTAAACCTCGATTTAACAGTCGAGTACCAGGTAAGAAGTTGCGTTGTTTTTGTGGTATGGGGTGTCAGAAGTAAGACAAATCAGTTAATATGTTTAGCCTGGGTCTAAATATCTAGTATCGTGTGCAAATTATTACAAACATTTCAAAGGTGACGCATTGCTTAGAAAGCCTAGTATCATGCCAGAAGTATTATACAGTATCAGATGTATACATTCACAAAAAAAACCTATCGTATCAGAAGTTTCACGAAGCCTTTGGGGATCGTGTCAAATGCACAATTGTATTACAAATATAAGATGTTAACCTCGAGCCAAAGCCTAGTATTATGTCAGAAGTATTACAGAGTGTTAGATGTCTAGTCTTGAGTAAAACCTTAGTACTGTGTCAGAGGAATCTCAAAGTGTCACATGTTTAGATCGGGACAAATGGCTAGTATCGTTCAGATGTTTTGTATAATCCTCAAAAACTTAATATAATGCCAGATAATATTAATCTATTATGTCAGAAGTATCAAAGTGTCGTAGGATCGTGTCAGGTTTATTACAAATTGCTAGATAGTTTACTTGAGTCAAAGTCAAGTATCGTGTCAGATTTATTACAAATTTCTAGATAGTTTACTTGAGTCAAAGTCAAGCATCGTGTCAGATTTATTACAAATTTCTAGATAGTTTACTTGAGTCAAAGTCAAGCATCGTGTCAGATTTATATAGAAATGTTCAAGATGGTGTCAATTTACAAAACCTAAGTGAATAAGTGTCAGCTGTTTAAACTCTAGCCAAAGACACTATATCGTGCCGGAGGTGTTAGAAAGGATAATATGCTAAACGTCGAGGCGAATTCCTCGTACCGTGTCAGAAGTACCACCGTGTCAAATGTTTTATTCTCGAGTGAAACGCCTAGTACCGTGTTCGAAGTAACAGGAAATTTCAAATGTTTAGCTTCAGGTCACAAACCTAGTATTGTGTTAGAAGTTTCATGTAGTGGCAGAGGATCCTTTCAGAAAAAAATAGAAATTGTAAGATGTTTAGCTTCGAGTGAAAGACATAATACTGCGTCTGAAGTGTTACAAATTGACCAAAAACCCTAATATTATGTCAAAATGTTAACCGTTACAAAGGGTTACATGTTTAACGTGAGTCGGAAACCTATGACCCTGTCAGAGCAATGAGTTAGATGTTTAGCCATGAGCCAGAAGCGTGTCAGAACTATCACAAATTTAGATGTTTGGCTTCAATTTAAATGTCTACTATCGTTTCAGAAGTGTTATTCCCTGTAAGATGTTAAGTCTCGAGTCGAAAGTATAGCATCGCTTCAGAAGTGATAAATAAACGTGTTTGATCTTTAGCTTCAAATCAAAAAGCTTATTATCGTGTCAGAAGTAAAACAAAGTGTCACATGTTTAACATCGCATCAGATCACAAGCTACGTGTGTGAGACCAAAATAATGTGTAAAGGAGATATGTATGAGAGGCGTAGTACTCCAAAAAAAAGAAAAGGTGTCAGCAGCAAAGGAGCCCATTAGTAGCATTACAACACTGTAGAAATAAGAATTCTAACAACCTATCGGCTTCTAGTACGGATGATTGCTGCCCAGATTCATCGTTCCTTGTTATGTCGAAACGCTTCACAGAGCCGACACGTCTGAGAATTTTCGATAGACGTAGTGATTCGATACAACATCGGCCGGACCAGTCCAGCAGTGTCGCTGGAAAATCATCACATTATTTATAACCCTTTAACTTGACAGAAAACACTATAACGTTAGGGTTCTAAGTCTTGTTACTTTATATACGCCTAGCAACGTGTCAGATCCATAGCAACGTACGTGTTAGAAACCCATACCAAACCTCGAGACAGAATTTTTATTAATGTGTCAGAAAATTTAGCAATGCGCATAAGTTGAGAATCTCTAAGCTAATAAAGTCATAATTCTTTCGACGCGCCATCATCTGTTCAAATTGTCGGAGGTCTAGACAGGTATCAATAAGAGGTCTAGCAATATAATAGAATGGTATGCTCTCGTTAGATTCCGGCATTAAAAACGGGTAAAACGTGTCACAGAACTACCGATGTATCAGAAAAAATAGAAATGCATCGAAATTAGCTTTTAAAACAATCAGAAATGTGATATTGATTTTGTCGTACTTCATTTATTATGTATGTTCCTATTATTCTGTCCGGTTGAATTCTAGTGTCCAATTTATGTAATTTTTTCATCAGTTGAGGTTATGAAATATATTACTCCAGCAAAAAAAAAACATAATATTGATTGTAAAAGTAAACTGAAACAATGAAAACGTCGCATCCATGGATATTAGTCACAGTGTTTGCTAGGATGGAAGCGCGTGAGGGGCTCCTGAGGACGGAGACCAGAGCGTCCAGGGAAAGTCCTCATAGTCGGGCTTGTGACCAATACCTTTTCTAATCTAATTACGGAAATGCACTGAGCTCTCTACGTAAAAGGCGAATGTGTTACCACCGTATCATATAACCACCCTATATGTAAATTATATAAAATTTTAATTCAAAATAACAGAGAAATAAGCGGAAGTCAAAAACAAGAAAAAACACACCATGTTTTCGACCCGATTATTATTACAGAATTCTTACCACATCGTTAAGTCATGTTTAAATTAAGAATTAGTTAACAGCCCTTAACATCTAATGACTCATTTAAAGATAATATTTCGTGCGTAAGAGATGCATGCGTTTGTTGAGTGTGGGTATGTTCAGGATAATACGTCATGTTCGTATTTTGCTACTTGTCACAGCGCTGACTCGACTTTAAAGTGTTATGTCACTGAAACACACTGCTAAGACCAATAGGTGACGTCGATATGTTTTACTACCCCATGTCTTGATTCGATTATAATTATTCTTTTCCGGAACACCTATTGCCGGTGGTTATATGTAGACAATTCAGGTGACAAGTAGAAAGATTATTGTCCCCTTAACGCCTTTACCCCAGGACATGTGCTATTTACGATGGCTGACAAGAGCCTGGTAAAATGAAATGAAAAAAACTTTTTTTCATGGTACAGTTTTTTCACATCTTTTTGTACCATAGTACGGCACAGAAAGATGTGAAAGCAGAGTTGAAATGAGACTTTTGTAATTTTTTTACCAAAACGCGGCCGAAAACAGCCACGGTACAGTAACATGAAACGGCCAGACATAAAGGTTACTGAGTTTGACAAATGACTCACTGATAGAGTTGTCATCACATAGCCTGCCAATTAATGATCCAATCGTCATGTATATTGATGATCAGTTGTCTACTTCAACTTTTAAATAACTTTTCATTTTAAAAATACGTCTTTGATAATTTTCCAGTGACGAATTATCTGTACTTACATTGTCAATGTATCCAATTCAATTAATGTAACGACATTCCGTTGTTGTATTGGTACAGTTTTTTCACATCTTTTTGTACCACAGTTGGTACAAAAAGAAATTAAAAAGTGTAACGCGGAACAAAACCTTTCCAATCATTTTGCCTGCTGATACCGGCTATTGGTACATAAACATGTGAATGTAAGCTGTGTTTTTTCCTAAGTTGTTTATAATCTTTCTGTAACGTATATAGTACAAAATGATTTGAATTCTCACATCTTTTTGTACCATGGTACACTTTTCTATGGCACAAAAGGTATGAAAAAACTGTACCATTGAAAAAAGTGTTACAGTTTTTTTCATTTCATTTTGCCAGGCTCTTGTCGGCCATCGTAGTTATCTGTATGTTTGAATACAGCAATTTGTGATACCAACAGCCCAATGGGAAATCGATGGTATGCTTGTTTGTTTGTAAGCCTATGACCTCACACAGTATGTGCTCTTGATGAAAGTTTTTAACCATCAGTGATGCCCAGTTTGATATTTGATGAAAGTTTTTAACCATCAGTGATGCCCAGTTTGATATTTGATGAAAGTTTTTAACCATCAGTGATGCCCAGTTTGATATTGGATGACAGTTTTTAACCATCAGTGATGCCCAGTTTGATATTTGATGAAAGTTTTTAACCATCAGTGATGCCCAGTTTGATATTTGATGAAAGTTTTTAACCATCAGTGATGCCCAGTTTGATATTTGATGAAAGTTTTTAACCATCAGTGATGCCCAGTTTGATATTTGATGAAAGTTTTTAACCATCAGTGATGCCCAGTTTGATATTTGATGAAAGTTTTTAACCATCAGTGATGCCCAGTTTGATATGTGGCTGTTGATGCTGTGAGATAGCCAAATATTAAACTGATGATTTAGAAAAACCCTGGTAAGTAATCTGTATTTTTTTTTTTTTTTTTTTTTTGTTCTTTTTTTTGTTGTTGTTAAAATACTTTTTTCATCAGCATTTATTTGTTGGGTTTTTGTTCCCAGTTTCAATTTAAGAATAGTTTTTTTTTTACCTTTTTGTTGCAGCCTTTGGTCAATATATGCTTACTTATCAAATTGAATAAACCAAGTTGTGGAAATTCAAAATTATTTTATTGGGTATGTCTTCTTTTGATTATTACTCAGCGGGAATTTTCTATCAAAAAACCTTTATTTAGATGCCTTTTAGGAGGGGACATATGACCTGGTCCTTTGATTCGATTTCTTATGCACAAATGATTTCCATATCTAAGAATATATACTTCTGGTTCTGAGTAATGGCATGTCTGTATAACATAACTTCCTAAAATCTCTTTATAATTGTATCTGTGTTCATTTCAACAATTAAAAATCCCCAGTCCTTTAATGTATTCGTGTAGTAGATGTAATCCATCATTACTTTCTGTAGATAGAAAATCCATCTTGTTGAGAAGATGGTTGTGATGTAACCAAGGTAATATATTAGCATATACATGGACGGTATGTCACTACAACCATCAAATATTTAAGTCTTATCCAGCTGTAGGATAGCTGAATAGTGTATAACAACTCGATAGATGTGTTTTCTCTGGCCTATTCTACACCAACGAAGGGCCGCGGTGGCCGATTGGTCAAGGTGTCCCGACACTTTATCACTAGCCCTCCACCTCTGGGTGCGAGTTCAAAGCCTACGTGGGGCAGTTGCCAGGTACTGACTGTAGGCCGGTGGTTTTTCTTCTGGTACTCCGGCTTTCCTCCACCTCCAAAACCTGGCACGTCCTTAATATACTGAAACGAAAAAGAAACGCAACTTCAAATTGTAGGTTTAATAAAATAATACTTGTGAGCATTATGTTTAAATTTCATATGTAATAGTTAATATTGAATATTGATGTAACATCCTTTAAATGTTTAGAGATTTTTAAGAACAGGTCACTTTGCTAGAAGGTCATGATTGGTAGTACCCTACGTGAATCCAAGTTGAAATGGCAGCAGTTTTGAAACCGTGCCCTAATATCGTGTGTGTCCTCCTCGAACAGTTATCACATCTCTAATTCTTTGTTGCATTGAGTTCATCAGGGCATTGACTTTCCGTATTGGAATGTTATTCCATTCTTGGACGAGTGCATTTGCTAACTGAGGGAGGGTATTTGGGGGGTTACGGCGATTTCGAATTCTTCTGTCTAATTCATCCCACAAATGCTCGATTGGGGACAGGTCGGGGCTATATGGAGGCCAATCTATAGGAACAATGTTCTGTGTCGCATGAAAGTCTCTACAGACTCTTGCAACGTGTGGTCTCGCGTTATCTTGCTGAAAGGTTAGATGATGCTGCCTAACAAACGGCACAACATGGGGCCTAAGGATCTCATCCCGATAGCGTACGGCCGTTAAATTCCCATTGACTATCACCAAAGGCGTCTTCAAACCATGGGAGATTCCCGCCCAAACCATAACTGATCCACCCCCAAATCGGTCGTGTTCCAAAACACAGGCGTCAGCAAAACGTTCGCCTCGACGCCGGTACACACGTTGACGGCCATCTGCTCGAAATAACGTGAATCGAGATTCATCGGTGAAGAGCATAGACCTCCAACGTCTCATAGGAAAACGTCTGGGCATATGTGCCGTTGCCCATTGCATACGACGTGCTCGACGTTGCGGTGTTAGTGGTAAACCAACGTACTGTCGCCTTGCACGCAAATTAGCCTCACGCAGTCTGTTGATCACTGTTTGGGGATGAATTCGACGGTTATGATTACCAATCGTATTCCTTGCCGTTTCAGCGGCCGTTAATCTCCTGTTACGCAGGTGTGCCAACCTAAGAACCCGGTCTTGACGTCGCGACGTTACGCGTGGACGTCCTGATCTCGGCTGGTCATCGACTCTTCCTGTTGCGTTAAGACGTGAAACTAATCGACTAATAGTCGATTTGTGAACTCTGAATTGTCGAGCGACGTGAAGTTGCGTGTTCCCTGCCAGAAGCATCGCTATAGCACGTCCTCTATCAACCATTGATAACCGTGGCATAATTGTAAAAGGAATTATTGTTTGCAAAAGTATTGGCGATGATGTGGCTCAATGTTAGTGATGAATTGATACTGGTTTGAATGAAAAAAGAACGCATATGTTTGTACAGGCACGGTTTTTGATGTTTTTACCGCGCCGGAAGTGCATAGGTCTCTAGTCACACTTGGGTGATTTTGAAGATTGGTATGGGTGTTAGGCAGGGTGCATGTTTATTTCCGCGATTTTTATACAGATATGTATATTTAATACAAAATTAATCACAATTTTCCATGTTGCGTTTCTTTTTCGTTTCAGTATATAAATGACCCTTGTTGTTAATAGGACGTTAAACAAAAACAAACGTCATATACATAGTCTATAATAAAGTTGCATATCATATTATGAAATACCTATGTCCAACATATTCACAGCGATAGAGACCGGGTATCTGTTTTAAGTATTCTTATTTCTTTACCACATTCCTTACAAGTAAGTGTCGACATCGTTAAAACAAAAAGGTTTTTATTTATCAACACAAGATCCAGAAGCTACGATAACAACTAGAACGGGGGATGTGAATCACAGCCAAATACGTTTGTATTACCTGTTGAAATATATAATTCAATGGTTTTGAGTACCTACAAGTGTGTTGAAATGAATTACCTTTTCCTACATTCAAGGTCATAGTGGTAAAATATGCTAAAATCTAAAAGACGGTAAATAATAATAAAATAAAAAGCCAAACACAGATCTGCTGTCTCCCTAGTACTTTCGCGGCTACATTCTGCCGCTTCTTTCACATTTGGTAGAGTTAATTACGATTTCTGTATTCCCCGATGCAAGAGACAGAACTACATGTATCTCATATTTGACATGTAGCTTGCAGGAATAAAGGGCTATTGAACGTATTTAAATTAACGACCTTGACCTACATTCATGGACACGTGTCAAACATGGTAAAATATTTAAACGTCATCTGATTACGCTCAATCTTTATGACTTAATAACAATAAACTTGCCCCAGAAATCTTCAATAATTCTTATTTTCGAGAGATGATTTTTGTATTCATCAGTGAAAGATGGAAAAGAGACCTAATATGGAACGTAAGTCTGCTGAGGGCTAGTAAATTTATTCAATTTAATTATTCTGATCAACTTTGAAGTTCACTGGGGTCAGTTTTATTGAAATTTTTAAATGGTTACTTCGCAATACTTTTTTATTTGCATAATGTCGTATTCAGCTGGTCGAAGCAGGTGAATGTTATAGGCATGTTGAACCTCTTGCTATATGATCATTTATTTGTCTGCAACCAGCATCTATCAGAGTGACAGCTATCACTTTTGATCACAGTCAGATCTCAGATCCTTAATACCAATTATATTAATATGTAGTGTTGGTGACATTGTATACACGAGGACAGACGTCTAACCAGGATATGTTAAAAGAGAATGACTTCTTTGTTATTTTGGATCATTTCGTTATTTATTTATTTTTTTTTTTTTTTTTTTACCTAGTAATTTGTATTGTATTATCGTTTTAAGTTTTATCTCTTTTATCTAGAAAAATATGTAATTTGTATATTTTCTTTGCCACCTACGACAAAATCTTTGTGCATGCCCAGACATTCTGCGTTACATTCAATGAATGTGAAACTTTTTTTTATGTCACTGTATCCTCCTCTTAAACCTTGATATGGCTGACATGGACCTAGAGTCAATGCTTTGTCAGTACCTAGAATCTATGCATAGATACAACGTCTTTCAATAACTTTGAACGCTAGTTAAGACCATTGTATTATACATCAAAATCTCTTTTCTATTTCCTGGTAGTCTTGCAAAATAAAGCGAACAGCACCGAAAAAACAGAAAATACTGACATATTAAAGACACTTTAATTAAATATCAGAATCAATAAAACAATGGCAAAATATGAACGAACTATGGATATACTTGTAAGTACAAGGAGATAAAAAAAAAAAACCCAGGTGTTCCGGAAGTGAAAGCGTCTTTTCCATAGACGACATCTGCGATTCAAACCCAGGTCAAATCCTTGCGAAATGAAATTTAAAAAGAATTAATAGACGCATACCTTGAGGTAATATAATGGATCTATTATGTTTATCATGTTTTTGTAAAGATAAAATTTATTTTAATCTAAGCTGAAATCGGCTGACTATTATCAAAATCTTGTTACTGGTTATGCTATTGTTCTCGAAAAAGGAAGTAGTAAAATTTGAGCATTATTTAACGAAAGAGATTAAGGAAAACTCACTATTCTAGATGGCTGCTCGTCTACGGATGTCCCATATCATCAACACGGCAGTGATCTTCTTCTTCAAGACAGTGACGTTGAGCCAAGGTAAATGTCTACTTTTAATTTAGTACTGTTACCTTGTAAATGTCTCCGGCTATGGCCTAACTGATCTCAAACAATGATGACGTCATATATGTAAGTGAAGGTACCTTTACACTTATAAAAAATAATAAAACTATTTTAAAAAATCCAATGACTTCCCTATACCGGTTAGAGGGTAGTGTGAGAGGCAGGTACTTATATTGTTGGTTTACTACTTACGGGATAGGGTGTTAGCCAGGTAGTAATGTGATAGGTATATTGGCTAGGGGGCAGGGTGATAGACAGGTAGATATTTGGTAGGTATGCTAATTAGAGGGTATTGTGACGGACCGGTAGTTATATATACTAGATAGGGGTGGTGTGACGGACAGGTAGCTATATATACTAGATAGGGGTGGTGTGACGAACAGGTAGTTATATATACTAGATAGGGGGTGGTGTGACGAACAGGTAGTTATATATACTAGATAGGGGGTGGTGTGACGAACAGGTAGTTATATATACTAAATAGGGGATGGTTAAACGGACAGGTATTTATGTATACTAGATAGGGGTGGTGTGACGAACAGGTAGTTATATATACT